>NC_133776.1:99628177-99664619 GCF_003597395.2 Chelonoidis abingdonii | reverse complement strand
AGTTATGCACAGATTATTAAATTTCTGTGGCCTTGAGATTTCTAGAAATAGAGCAAAGAAGTCTATGTCTAAATACTGGCTCATTCTTCTTGTTTGTTCAGTTATAAAGCTTCTGTCATTGCAGAGCTGTTCAGACTGTTCTAACTACACACACTGCAAAATATATGCAAACTGCAGGTTTTCTTGTGATAAAACTAGCTAGCGAAACAACTCTGCTGTTTCCAGCTCTGGCCTGGCTCTACGCGGATGCTTAATATTTAGTAAATACAGATTGATTTATTTTTAAAAAAACATACTGAATTATAAGCTAGAGGCTTTTGATACCCTTTCTTCCATGTCCTTTTAAATAAGGTAATGATGACTCAACAAGCCAGGAGTCATCAGGAAAATGCTGAATTCATGACTTCCTCCTCTCTTCTAAAAACACAGCAGCATGCACATAAAGAGCGGTTAAAGGAAGTGGTTATTACTATGCTGTTCAACAGTAATTGATCATTCTCCGTTTACAGTGCTTACATTCCTCCCACCACTCATTTGAGAAAGTAAAGTATTGTTATACTCCACTTACAAATTTGGAAACTGAGGCACAAGATGGGAAACTGATTTATTTCACATCATTCATTGGCAGAGTGGGAATTGTAACATAGGAGTTCCTACTCTCAATCTTAAGATTATTCCCAATAATGCAGCAAATTGCTGTCCCATGCAAAGCGGGGCATTTACAATCAAAATGTGTTCTATGAATATTTGCTCAAATAAAATCATTTAATTTGCTTGGCTGCATTTTTACTTCTTGCGTATTCACTTTCTGTACATTTTCTGGATAGCGAGTTTGGGGGCATAAGTGTTTGCAAGAACAAAGGATTTTAAGCAAGTATTTTCCAACAGTAAGTTCTGCAGTAGGTGTCCCTAGTCTCTGTTTGCCAGAAGCTGGGAATGGGTGGTGGTGATGGGTCATGTGACGATTACCTGTTCTGTTCATTCCCTCTGAAGCACTTCACACTGTCCACTACTGGAAGACAGGATACTGGGCTAGATGGACCATTGGTATGACCCCATATGGGCATTCTTATGCACTCAAATGTGGAGTAGTCACGCCAGAAATTTGATTATTAAATATTAATCAGAAAACACAAACACTAACATATTAACTTTATGCCGAATCAGAGCTAACCAAAGCAGCTCAAATACTTTCAAAGACCTGCTCAATAGTTCTATAGAAAGGACAATTTTTTAATTATAGTCGTTTCCAAAAAGGGCAGGTTGTGGCATGAAATTGGCTACTTACAACTAAATTCTCCTCCTAGATCTTCCCAGCACTACTCGAAGCTGGTATGTGACTTTCCCCATGTATGTGGGCTTCTCACTGATGTCACAGAAAATTCCATACACACTGGGAGAACAAAAGGCTGGATCCCAATTTTCAAAATAGAGTACACACCCTATTAATATTTTCCTGGCAGTAGGAGTCTCAGGCACTGTACCGGATGCAAACGGGACAGATGCCCTATCTAAAAGTAGATTTCACTCCTCTGGCCACGTTGTAGACCAGCATACCAAATGCGAGTACGATGTCTTTCCAGCATCAACATTCAGCTCATTGGAAGCTCCACAGTGTTACACACAGCTCTGGAATGGCCTTTGACCTGATCACAGGACATGCTGCCTTCTGAATTATCATCATCTTCATTCCCTTTGACTATACAAAATATATCTGAAAGTTACTTGGGAGTGTCGCATGGCATTGAACCAACTCTTTCCGTGTGCAAGTCTAAATGTGTTGTCTAGTATCAGAAAGGTCCAACCCCATAGAATATATCTATCTATGGCCTTCTTGGCCTTCGCTTTACTCCAATAGTCTCTATCTTGCTTGCTTTTAATCCAGGAGGTTGCACTATTACTCGGGAAACTGCCTTCCCTCTACCACTCTCACATGAAATTAGGAACATGCATCGCTTACATAGCATTCTAGGTATCTAGTAATAGCCCTGTATTATGGAGGGGGAAGCTAAGTGACTTAGCAGGATCTCAGATCTGCCTTATCCAGAGGTCTAGATGCCTTATATGGAAAGACAAAAAGATGGAAAAAAAAAAAAAAAAACTAGTTCCAGAACTAGGGTGACCAGATGTCCTAATTTTATAGGGACAGTCCCAATATTTGGGGCTGTGTCTTATATAGGTGCCAATTACCTCCAACCCCATCCCAATTTTTCACCCTTGCTATCTGCTCACCCTATCCAGAACAGAGAGTTTTCTAACTGCATTGGTGGAAAAAGTGGAACGTCTCATCAGGGTCAGTGCAAGGATGTTTTGCACCCTAGGCGAAACTTCCACCTTGCGCCCTCCCCTGTCCCTGAGCCCCAGCCCTGAGGCGCCTCCTCCCCAGCGGCATCTCCCTCCCTCTGCCCTGAGGCACCCCCACTGCCCCAGCTCACCCCTGTTCCACCTCCTCCTTGAGCACGCCATTGCTGCTTCACTTCTCTCGCCTCCCAGACTTGCGGCACCAATCAGCTTAGGCGTCGCAAGCCTGGGAGACAAGAGAAGTGAAGCAGCCATGGTGTGCTCGGGGAGGAGACGGGGCAGGGAGTTCCCCTGTGTGCTGCCCCCCCTTCCTTGCTGCAGGCAGCCCCCCCCACACACACACTACCCTGCCCCAGCTCCCTCCGCCTAAATGCCGGCGGTGACCGGGGCGGCCGAAGATCCAGCCGCCGCGGTCGCTGCCAAAGAAAATGCCGTCCCCCAAATCCTAGTGCCCTAGCTACCGCCTAGGTCATCTAAATGGCACCGGCCCTGCATCTCATTTCCCCACCCCACAGGACTCCAGAACAGAAGCTGTAGCCGAAGAAGATTGTGAAGCAGAGCAGTTAGGCTATTCTGAGTAAAAAAGCACCCAAAAACCAGGCAGCTGAGCTACAATAACTCATGCTGATTTATGTCACGTTAACTCCCTCTCCTTTCTTTAACAGAGGTTCTTCTGGTTAGAGGTATTACACTTCAGTTCTCATGAGGGAGCTTTGATCACTTCAGAGAAATGAAAGAAATTGCTGCAGAATCTGGACACCTATTCCAAATAAAAGAGAGTATTAAATTGCATTATATCAAGTTCTATCACTCTTAGGAAATAGAGGAATATTTCCTCTGTAGCTGAAAACAGTGTGGGGACAAGAGAGCACTAATTTTCAGAACTGAATGTGCTGTAAAATGTTCAATTTCCGAATAATGCATGTGACTTCCCCTGTATCAAAGCATGATGGAAAAACATCAGAGTCTGTTAAGGTTACATCATGAACAAGCCTTTTACACAGGACATATATAGTCAGAGAGGATGGGTTATACATGGCACTTATTCTAGATCAACCCAGCAACTTCCATTGTACTATGTTTATATGACTATGAAAGGCAAGAGAAGCACAAAAGGTCAGGTGATGAAATTAAGCCTAAAGTGAATGACTTTCCCAATATACTTTACAATGATCTATTGTCACAGTCCTTATAGAGGTTATCTAGGGCCAGAAAACAGTTTTGCTTATACAGTCTTTTGTACTTCAGAGATTCTTAAACCACCTGGGTAGACTGCTGGAATCTGATGTAGACTAGATTCAGCAGAGAACAGTGCTGTTCAAATGGGCAATTGCTTATGAAAAGCAATTTAGCAACAGATTAAAATAACCCTCCTCAACCAGACCAGGTATTAGCCAAAAGTATTAATGTTGGATGTACTGCATTTTATACATGCAGTGTTGCTACTTCTCTAATTGTGACAGATCATATTAGAATAGATCAAACAACAACACTGATCACCAGCTACAGAACCTGAACCAATCACCAGAAAAATGTAGCATCTAACTTCTAATAATTTTTACTATCTTCCAAATACATCCACCTACCATAATTTGAAAATGGCTGAAGATATTTTTGGATGGCAACTCATTTCTCTTATTATCTAGTAACACTTTCTCAATTTCTTTTTCATAATGGTGTGACCTTTAGTGTTATCGAGGAAGAACTTCCAGATTCATAAGTGATAAGAAAACCAGCGACAGAGTTCCTAGGCACAAAGCATGCTGGTTAAACTGGCAGGAGCAGAAAGATGGCTACAGCCTCCCATCTACTGAGAGTTTCAGAGAGCCTCCAGCACTGAACCTAAAAAGGTACAGCATTGGCCAGGAAGGCAATGTAGCCAGGGAGGACAAAAAGACATTATCTGTCAGGCCCCATTTCAGGAAATCATACCTATTCAAGAGAACACTCAAGCACCTATATAAACTTTAAGCATGAGCTTAACTCACCACTACACATCCTTGTTTGTCAGTTTAATAGGCAAATATTCTTGTAACCACCTATCAGAACATAAGAACAGCCCTCCTGGGTCAGACGAAAGGTCCGTCTAGCCCAGTATCCTGTCTTCAGACAGTGAGCAATGCCAGGTGCCCCAGAGGGAATGAACAGAAAAGGTAAACATCAAGTGATCCAGCCCCTGTCGCCCATTCCCAGCTTCTGGCAAACAAAGGCTAGGGACACAATCCCTGCCCCTCCTGTCTTATAGCCATTATGGACCTATCCTCCATAAACTTATCTTGTTCTTTTTTGAATCCTGTTATATATAGTCTTGCCCTCATAACATCCTCTGGCAAGGAGTTCTAAAGGTTGACTGCTGAAGTCTTATTAAAGTCCCCCAATAAGACTAAAGTACATGCTTACTAATCAGTGATGGACTTGGGCATGTGCTTTCCTGGATGAGGGCCCCAGGGCATCCCCACAGCAGCCTCTTCAGGTGGAACAGAAACTCCAGTAGATGACACCACCACCATCTGCCTCTCTCAGGTAGATTCCCCCTAGAATGCAGAGCTAGGCAAGCACAGGGGAATGGCAAATACATCCTTCTCGTATCAGCTTCCCAGCTGTCTAGGATGCTGGAGCTTAGTCACACTTTTCTCCTACATGGACAGCAGCAAACAGGCCTGATGTGTTTCCACTTTCCACCCAACTTTATCCCACACATTTCAGTAGCTAACTCAAGTTGGCTGTTTTGAGACCCCTCTTCCCCTGTTTCGCCTATTAAAATGCTATAACAAAAACACAGTCAATCCAACACTATGAATGCGAATTAAGTGTGCGCATGCTGATATTCATAATCCAGTTTAAATGAATCATTAAACTGCTGAAATAAAATTAAGTTATATAGTAATATTTCTTGCTGACCCCACAGGCTGCACTCTGTCTTACATTATACAAGCCTATAAAATATTTAAAGAGACCATGTCTACACAATTACACATAATTCATTTGAGAGGAATATAGCGGTAAATGAAATAAATCAGTTTGGCTCTTGTGTCTGTGCAGAACTCATATTAAAAATATATTTAAAATCAAATATTACAGTTACTTTTCACTAAGAAAAATGACTAGGTTCTCTCCCCAGCAGGAAATGAACAACTCCCATTAAAGTCAATGAGAACTGCTCGTGGCTTGCAGAGGACTGTGGTTGGATGTGAACTGAGCCTATAAGGACCGGCCTTACCATGAGGTGAGCTGAGGGCATTCCATGGGTGGAAAGAGCTTGAGATGAGACTAAAGTTAAGGGCCACCACAGACAATTGTGTAGCGGGGTGGTCCCTCGCTCCTGCCCTGAAGGGCTTAAAACAGCCCTGGGGGAAGGTTGTGGCTGGGAGCTGCTAAGCTGGGCTGATTGGGAAGTGGCTGCAGCTGGGCCACACCCCAATCAGGCCACAGCTGGCCTATATAAAAGAGGCTGAGAGCCAGGAGCTCCACAGTCTCCCTCTGCCTGTAGAGAGAGAAGGGCCTGGTGGCAGGGAGCTAGAGACAGGGTACCTGAGTGGAGCAAGGCTGGGGAAAAGCAGAGGAGCTGGGGAGCTCCAGCCTGGAAAGCCCAGGCTGCGGCCTAGCATAAGGCCAATGGGTACTGGGGGTTGCAGAGGGCAGCCCAGGGGTAGGCTAGGGCAGCAGGTCCAAACCCCTTTGCCTGTGATGAATGGCTTATACTGCAGTCTGCCTCAGTGAACAGGGGCTAGATGGAGACTGGGCAGTAGCCAAGACTGAGGCCAAGTGGGGATAGTGGGTGAGGGTTCCCTGGGGAGGGGGAGACCCTGAGAGAAAGGGGCTACTGCCAGAGGGCAGCACCCCAGTGAAAGAGGCACCAAGGTCCAGGGAGGGACACGGGGGCCAGAGGACAGGAGGATCACCGGCCTGCAGAGGGCGCTCTGGGCTGGAAATCGAGCTAATTCCCTGAGAGACCAGCAGGAGGTGCTGCAGGGGTGAGGCCGCACCTGTACAGATCAGCATCAAGAGAAGATTACATCAGAGTCTCTTTACTGGCAAAATGTTCTGAAAAGGCTCATTGCCATTGTGAGAATGCTTGCCACCCAAAACCTAGCACCGTGTGGCACTTCAGATCAGCTGTATTTGCCAAACAATGGAAACTTCCTTAAAATTATGGAGCTGATGGCTGAGTTTGATGCTGTACTCTAGGAGCATCTAAGAAGAATCACCACCCAAAAAAATGTACCACTATCTTGAAAAAAACAATTCAAAATGAGATCATACAGTTACTGGCAACAAACAGAAGATTATGGCAGATCTGAAGTCAGCAAGATATTACTCTGTTATTCTGGACTGCACACAATGACTTTAATGGTGCATTTTGTCACAACATAACCTAGTGAAAGTGTCCCTGCAATGGTGACTGTCAGAAAGCATTTTCTAGAATTTATTGACATTGATGATACCGCAGGAGCTGGTGTGACAAATGCACTTCTTAAAAAGCTGGAAGATACGGGAATTGCAATAGCTGAGATGAGAGGTCAGGGCTATGATAATGGTGCCAACATGAGAGGAAAAAACAGAGGATCTGAGAGTTAAACCTTTAAGCTTTTTTTGTCCCATGCAGTTCTCGTTCATGGAACTTGGTGGTCAGTGATGCACCATCAGCTTCTAGTGAGGCTGCTGAATTTTTTAATGTAATTCAAAGCATCTATGTATTTTTCTCTGCATCTTCTCATTGATGGCAAATTTTGAAGCAACATCTGGGAACATCCTCTCTCTGACACTGAAACCACTGAGTGCCACATGACTGGAAAATCGAGTGGAGGCGATAAAGCCTATCAAACACCAAACTGGGAAAACAGATGATGCCATAGTTGCCATTATGGAGGATAATGCTATGACAGGAACTGTTCGTGGGAGAACGGTGACAGAGGGAAATGGAATCACCAGAAACATTCACAACTTCAAATTTCTGTGTGGCTTAGTGTTGTGGCATGACATACTGTTTGAGATAAATGTTGTAAGCAAGAGACTCCAAGGTGTTGACCTTGATATATCTGGAGCAATAGAAAAACTGGACAAAGCAAAGTCATACCTACAGTCTTACTGGTCAGATGAGGGATTTCAAAACATTCTGAACAGTGCACAGAAGTTGGCAGAGGAACTTCACACTGAAGCTATTTTCCCACCCATTCATGAATACAAGAGTCACCAAAGAAGACGACATTTTGATTACGAGGCATGGAATAATCTCATAAGAGACCCCAAACAACAATTCAAAGTGGAATTCTTCAACCAGGTGCTAGATTGTGAAATACACTCAGTTGAAGAACATTTTATGCAGCTCAAGGAACACAGCAGTGTATTTGGGATGCTGTACAATATTCCAAACTCCTCACTATACCGGAAGAAGACCTACACCAGAAATGCAGGGCACTAGAGACAGTGTTGACACATGCTGAGATGCGCGTTATTGATGCAAGTGATTCAGGTGATGAACTGAAAACCCTTTCAAGATACATTTCAGCAGGATCAACTTCAAAGGCTGTTCTGGAATATATGTGCACAAATAAGATGATCACCCTCTTTCCAAATGCTTTTGTTTTTGTGCATACTTCTAACACTTCCTGTAACAGTTGCCAGTGGAGAACACAGCTTCTCCAAGCTGATGTTAATAAAAACGCATCCACGCTCCACAATGACACAGGAGAGGCTGGTCGGCCTTGCAACCATCTCAATAGAGCATGAGCTGGCCCAGACTGTGGACCTTCAGGAAGCAGTTCAAAGCTTAGCAACCAAGAAGGCACGGAAAGCACAACTTTGATTATTCAAACAGATAAAAATGCCAGTGTTTACTATGCAGATAAAAAAAGTTACATTTGCTGTTCAGGTCTTTGAAAGTTAAGTGTTACTAAAATTTTTGAACAAGGCATTATAAGTTGTTGGTTCTCCTTTATTGGGGCAGATAGCAGAGCAGCACCATGAGAGGAGAATAGGAAGAAAGCAGATTTGAGACCTTTCAAAGTTTTGGCCCAAGCGAGGGGGCATGGAGGCATCATTTGAGCTCCCCGCCTCAGGTGTCAAAACGCTGTGGGCCGGCCCTGGGGCCTATGATATTTATGTAGTTATTTTGTAGTTTAATTTGGAAACAGTATTTGTCCTTATTTCATCTCCTAGAAAAGCGTCTTTGCACGATTTAAGCATTTGTCATCTTCCAGCCCAAAAGTGTTGCATTTCAGTGGTGGGCCTTATGGTTCCTGAACATAGTTTGCAAAGCACTGAAATGTTAACCCTGCCCCAGGAGCAGTGTGGAAAAGAGGCATTTTTCTCTCCCTTTTCCCCACTTCCACTAGCATAGCTGCACTGGTGGATTTGGGGAGGAAGTAGTGGTCATGCAGCACCAGCTTACACTTGCATGCTTGGGCCTAAGATTATGGGCAGTCGCACAGAAGCGTAATGAGGGGCAGGCAGGGAGTCCGAGCAATAATAGAGCCCTGCTAAGTAGATGTTATGCAATTATATTGTGCTGGAGATGCCTGTCCATTGCTTTCTGGATTTATAACCAGACTGAGTTGAACACTTCCTAATCTCAATCAGCACTTGGAGCTCACTTCTGCATGGTGCTGAGTGCCCTCAACTTTCCCTGACATCAAGGGAAACCAAGAGCACTCAGCACCTTCCAGGATGAAGCCCTTAGGCTACATTTTGTGCATCACTGAGTGTGAAATGCAAGCTATGAACTGTAGGGCACTTGATAAGCAGCATATTATGCAAATTGAAAAGCAACACAATTTATTTCAATCCCCAATAAGAGCATACACAAAAGACGCAGTTGCCCAGTTAAGTCATTTGTGTCTTGGAATTTTGGCAACTGTTGAAACCTTTACCAGAGATTTTAGAAATTGTCTTTTCAACTCTTCCTTGAGATGGGGAATTTTCTATTAGCTAAAGATACTATTAAAATATACCACTTTTAATTCATACAGTTATTGTAATCTTATTAGAAAGGCTGCTATCTCCTGAGTGGCTTATAAGGTCTCAGAGTGCACTACAAATACAAGACGGCTTCCATTTGGCGTTGTGCTTTGTTATGTAGGATAGAAAGAATAATCTATTTTATTAGCATCTTACGTTTATGTATTTCTATTTGTGCTTATCTCAAAGCACATTATATATATAAAGACACACCAAACTATCAAAACAGCCAACACAAGAGCCACGCACCATATATTCCTATCAGTGGAGGCTCCTCATCACAATTCTCTGACCATCCTTCATCGTGTTCCCTAACCCTCTCCAATTACAACTTGGAAGAACAAATGAGCCTTGCATTGTCCCCCAGTAGGACACAAAATCAGGGTTCTGGCAGGCCAAGACAGGAACTCAATTCCAGAGCTAAGGATGCTTTGTGGAGGAGCTCCAGCTGTCAACCCTCTTCTGATTATGCCAGGAGGTTGTAAGGTCAGGTGACTCAGACACCAGCAACTGCCGTGGCATTACACGGAAAGAGAGATGGTGCCTCAGATAGGCACAAACTGCTTAGGCATTGCTGGATGAATAGAAACACCTCAGATGTCAACTGGAAACAGCTGATAGTTTGTACAGAGCATGGCTTTCTGCAAGAAACGCTTTGTAATAAACAAGCTGACAAGCTACACTAGCTGAAGTTTCCAGGTGGTTTGATAGTGCAGCATCTGGCAGAGCGCATGTCAGCAATCTAATCAGCAGGTTGCATAGCTCCATTTCTGAGAGAAGACACCATCTTTTTGCTTGGTAGATCTGAAAAAATGAAAATGTATGGCTGAGTGTCATCAGCATGCTTAGGACACAAAAATCCATATTCTTACTAGTTTCTGAGTGACTCATATATATAAGTTAGATAAGAGCGTAACAAAGCAGAACTCTTGCCTACAGTCGATCAATTGAGGGTTGAGTGTGTGTTTCTTGTGGTTTTGTTTTAAAAAGGATTTTACTTTTTAGTTACCTAGGTGTCCTTTGTCCTCTCCAAAATCACTTCTGTACTTTTCCATCTTGGTTTGTGAGAGTGGAGGTTGTTGTTTTTTTTCCTCAGTGTATTCCCTCTCCCCACTTTCTGCTGCATGTATTGCAGTATAGTACTGTTAACCACATGGACTTTTATTAGTTCTCTTAGATATTCAGGTACTTAAGTAAGCTGGGGTTTGTTCAATACTTTCTCTGCCATACATATATGACTGATCTTTTCAGACTGCCTCTTTTCTCTGGCTCAGAATGTGACTAGCTAGTACTAGCCTGTGATTTTCTTGTTTCTGATATAATGGTCAATCTGATATGCAGTTCTTTGTTTCCCCAATAAGTGGCACTTGTTGCACATGATGTCAAATGCAGTTTTTGGTGTCTGCGATGTCCCAGGCTGTAGGGGACCTGCAGGATACAACAGTGATCTCTAGCAAAAGTTTGGCTTTAGGTCTTCCTTTGTGGATAGCTTTTAAAAAATTTTGACTACATTGTGATTGGAATAATGCAGTTATTCCTACCATAAAGAATTTGTTTTTGTTAAATGTTTATTATGTGTGGATAGCCACAGTTATTAAATAATTAGAAGACACCCATCACCATAATAACTCAAGGGGGCGAAGGAGAACCCTTGTGTATTTTGAGAAATACAGTTTGTTTTTAATCGACACCTGGTGAAGTGTGCCCAGTTACAACAGTGATGAGCATCAAGGCGCAGATTTAACAACAAAATACAAGGCCCCTTTCCTCCCTCGGTTCCACCATAACAACTTTAAAAACAAATTGAGAAAACCTAGACTGTAGGCTGAATATAAAAGATTCCAGAATGAGAGGTAGGTGGACAAAAAGATGGGATGCCGAGAAACTTTTTGGACTCAGACATATTTCCAGAAGATGATTTCCAGGGGAAACGGCCTACTACTAAGAATTCCCTGAGTCAGACTCTCTCAAGCTGCACCTGGGAGACAGAAGGGTGAATTATTACAGACTAGAACTGCTAGCATGGAGGGTCAGAAGGCAAGAGGGCAGTGATCTCTGAGGTAATCTCTGACCCAAGCTCTCTAGGGCTGTATGGACAGTAATCATGCCAAGGATAACAAAATCATGCAGCAACAGCTTCACGAAGGCAGACGAGCAGCGGACGGTAGACCAAGAGGGAGGCTAAGTTGAGAGCAAGCATGAGGGAGCAGTGAGGACAAGAGGGTCTTGGATTCAAGACAGAAGTAGGAATTTGGCTGCAGGAAGGGAAGTAGATGTAGATCGTGTATTAGGAGAAAACAAATTGACAGTCATTGGACAGAACAGAGGGACAATAGGACAAGAGCAGAGAGCAGAACATGAAGAGCCTGATTCTTCACAGCCCTTCCAGATGTGCAAAATGAACACAAAATGAGAAATCAGAATGGCAACATTCCTCCCCACCCCACCTCTACACAAGGTACTAGGATGTGGAGAACAAGGCCCAAAGAGAATAAGCTCATAAACAACATAAAAACCCCTGCAAGATGGTGCCCAAAAATAAGGGCAATTGATACAGCTGAATTCATTCTATTTTTCATTCCTTTCAAGTTCCCTGAGAATGGTGCTCTTGTGTTTTGAGTGTCCATGTCTTACATCAATAGAGATGCTTTGCATTTCACGGAGGAATTGCATTGAAAAGTGAAACAACAAAACAAGAGGCCAGTTTTGCAGCCTCTCACTTCTGTGAGCATTGCTTCTTCCCAAGAGAAGCCCCCTTGACATCCATGGAATTGCTCAAATGAGTGTGGGTTTTTAGGATCAGGTCCTAACTGGTTCATGTTAAAAAATAACTACACAACACAAAATGGAAATGGGATTTTTAATAATCCAGCCATCAGAACAACTTTGTTCCCTCTCCTGAAGCTTCCGTTATGTATATTTTGCTGAAGTTGGATGTTTCAGAGTGGTGACTTTTTCAGTATAATTGTCCGCAGAGAATTCGTCCTTCACTTTATTAAACCAGGAAAGATATTTATAGAATCAAGTTTTACTTCAAGCCCTGTCACACACTATATATTGATGATCCATCAGAAGTACAGTAGTGAATTTGAAATGTATGGAAATTGTCTTTCAGAGCCATTTGACCCCTAACAAAACAGAAAGAGGATGGGATGGACAATACTGCCTTTTGGAACTGAAACAAAGAGAAAGGAATTTTAATCCAACTCATTCCATTTTATCTTCTATTTAAAGCACCCTAGGAAGAAGTTAAAGACACCCCTGAAGGTGACACAGCATGTGTGTGTCTCAGGTCATAAAAGTGTTTACATATTACATAACCTGCAAGAGACCTCCTGGCACATCAGGTCCAGTCCCCTGCTGTCATACGCAACCCGGTTATATAAGCCTGTTCATAAATTTATCAAGGTCCATCTTAAAACTAGTATGGTTTGCCTCCCAACTACACCTGTGCTCCAGAATCTCATTCCTCTTATGGTTGCAAACCTTCTAACCTTTACTGCAGTATGCAAACTGCAGTCCTTAGATAACAATAAACACTTGAGACCCCAAGTCTTTTCATAGCAGACAATTTGCACAATGAATACTCCAGCCACAATAAGAAATCTGTGACAAAAAAAACCTGCTCTATGCCTTTAAGTTCCTCATACAGAAATTTAATTATTATTTTTGCATGAAGAGCTACTCAGTTTTGGCCATATTGTCCTACATATAAAGACAATGAACAATTCCACATCCACGAGCAGGCTCATTCCCCTGTGGAAACTGGTGGGCAGTTACCCTAGCCAGAGAAGACAAATACAGTTGAAAGCATTAGCCATTTTAAGGGCCTTTCCTTAAGACTTGCTTTATAAACCACAAGACAGTCACAAAACAAAAGAAAGTCAACCAAAAAAATCACTGGGCAATGAACCCCAGAGGCTTTCCCCATGTCAGCCAACCAAGCGGGGAGAAAATACATCCTTCTCTTAATTCTTGCTTTTACCCAGGTTCTACTTTCACAGATCCAAAGGCCAGAAGGGACCATTGTGATCATCTAGTCTGACCTCTCATATAGCACAGGCTACAGAACTTCCCCAATATTATTCCTAGAGCAGATCTTTCAGAAAAACATCCCATCTCAATTTTAAAATTGTCAGCATTAGAGAATCCACCATGACCCTTGATAAACTGTTCCAGTGGTTAATTATGCTCACCGTTAAAAGCCCATGCCTTTTTTCCAGTCTGAATTTCTCTAGTTCCAACTTCCAGCCATTTTATACTGTACCCCCCTGTCAGAAGCTTGTTAACCTTATACAAGATTCAGCCTCTTTACCTTCTCACAATCTAGAAATGCGCCTTTGTAGCATTTTAAACAGATGGCCTAGAAGGTGGAAAGATATTTAACATAATCTTTCCAACACGATCTTTTAGGTTTTGGGAACTTAATACCCTTCTCTGCTTTGGGGGTTCCCTTTGGTGACATTCTAACAGGGCTAAATGGACTCTGGATCCTACCACTGTCTGTTTCAAATTTTACATAGGCATGAGTTACCTAGGGAGGTGGTGGAATCTCCTTCCTTAGAGGTTTTTAAGGTCAGGCTTGACAAAGCCCTGGCTGGGATGATTTAGCTGGGGATTGGTCCTGCTTTGAGCAGGAGGTTGGACTAGATGACCTCCTGAGGTCCCTTCCAACCCTAATATTCTATGGGCTTGCCAAATATTGAAAATACAGTAAATGCAAGAATTACATAGCATGAGTTGTAGAACATAGGTAATTGAGAACAACATATGTGTTTTAGAGATTCCTGTTGGCTAGCAGAAACTGGAATCAATCAAACAGCAAAACATGGTTGCTCCTAGAGTTCTAGTCTGTATCGGTCTAGTTTGAGCCTAGCTTTGTCCACAGAATTTCTGGAAGCTTCTTAAGCGGGTTGATTTGATCTCCAAATCCCTCAATGTTTTCTCGTTTAGTTTAAGCAAAATGATCATTGCAAAATAACAATGTAGGTGCTAGCAATCTTCAATGCCAGAATCAGAAAACAGTCATCTGAAGGTACAATCTAATGACTGTTCATTCAGATAACATGCACTGGTGCAGTAGTTGAAATGAGGCAAATATAAATAAAATACCTCTCTTTCCCCCATTGCTGTTTCTTCAGCCAAATGAATACAATCTAAAGGGCTCCATTTTACTATAAGCATTCCGCTTGTGTGTGTCATGGAGTTCGAACACTGTATTAAAAGTTTGGAAACCTCTATTCATTAAGCAAAACAGTTCCTTTCATTCACTAACAGCTTGGCAAAAATTCCCCTGTGAGGACAGGGCTGATATGCGATCATTTAAGAATGCTTTCTGTATTATTTATGACAAATGTACGTCACCAGGTTATGTAACATTACTGACAAATTATATGCGTTATTGGAAGTCTTACTGCATGCATATGTGGATTTGCTTTAATAGACAGGGCTGTTAGGAAAATAGCTGGAAGGCCAACAATCCGCTAAATAAGTAATCTCTAGTAACTACATCAAGATGATTACAATTAACTGTGAATATCTCACTTCCTTGGCTTCAGCCTGGAATTACCAGCTGTTCCTTGCCGAGCTGGGAACACTGCTCTACAGCCAAAATGCTTCTAAATAAATGTATTTAACTTTACTAATTCTGGTCACTGAGATGAAAATGATGCTTAAAATTGTTGATTGGCCTAGTCTAGCTGTTGGCTCCAGGACTACAGCAGTGACTCTCTGCAGGGGTGTAGAGTTTCATGTTCCGTGACCGTCAAAGATCTTGTCCCATTCTTCTTCTGGAAGTGATTTGTAGCCTCAACAACATCAATGGTGTGATGGCAGCCCTCGACATCGTTCACGATCCAGATGAGTGGAACGCTGTCATGGAATTCATCGAAGACGATCTTAAAGCTGTTTTGTCATAATGGCAATGTTTGCCATCAATTCCAGTTGGTCATCCAGCCCATATGAAGGAAACCTATGACAACATGAAACAACTTTTGAGGTGCATAAACTATGACCAACCATCAGTGGCAGCTTTGTGGCGATCTGAAGTTGTTGCTCTCTTGCTTGGTCTGCAGACTGGATACACAAAGTACTGCTGTTTTCCTTGCGAATTGGGATAGTCGTGCAAGAGTATCCCACTACATCAGAAAGATTGGCCACTCCAACAGTCATTCGAGCCTGGAGGAAAGTGTTCAGCATCCACAACTTGTCGAATCAAGAAGATTTTGTTACCACCCTACACATCCAGCTGGGTCTGATGAAGAACTTTTGTCAAGGCCATGATAAAACACAAGCAGTTTCAAGTACCTCCGTGGAAAATTCGCAAGAGTTAAGTGATCTAAGATAAAGGAAGATTCGTGCAACTCTTTGAGATGATGCATTTGGCCAGTTGCACTGCGTGGCAGGAAAGACGGCATGCGAAAGCTTCCAGTTAGTGGCCAATAAATTTTCTCGGAAACAACAAGGCAGACAACTACAGAGTTTGTTGGTTGGAAAACCTTCTCAAGGCATACAAAAGCCTTGGTGTGCCAACATGTCACTAAAGATACATTTTTCATTCACTCTCATCTAGATTTCTTCCACAGAATGCGGAGCAGTGAGCGACGGCATGGCGAGCGATTTCACCAGACATTGCAAACAATGGAGAAACGCTATATAGGGCAAATGGAGCCCATCAATGCTTGCAGACTATGTGACGTGACAAGAATAAGCCAGAAGCGCCGAGTAGACACTGAATAGAACTAAACTATTGACATAAAGTTTTTTGCCTTTTGTTTCATAATAAATTTTATTATATACCTTTTGGCTGATTTTTAAAGTGTTACATAAACAGACAGGTGAAATATTATCATGTAAAGCAACCATAAACATATGAAAAGATGTATTACAATTTATGATATAAAACTCTACTATCTACACAATATACATAGACATAAAAATGTAAAAAAAACTTAAATCTTAGAAACAGTAGCTAATCAGTTGTTTTAATTGTCATATTTGAATTCAGCACATCAAAATACATAATAAATACTACATTTTATCTCTGAAGCAGACGACTTCTCAAAAATTGTAGACCAGTGGAACAGACAGATTTAAAGGTGATTTTTAAAGTGACACACTCAAGGGGAGAGGTAGTTGTCGGGGACTGTTCATGAAGACCAGGCACAGGCTCTGCAAGGTGGTCTGAAGCAGCCAGGCCTTCCTAAGCTTCCAGGGGTTGGTAAGCCTTAGGCAAGACAGACATGCATAGAGATGGTTTTAAATCTTTTTCCCCTCCTCTGCTTTACTGTTCCTACTGTTAAGATTAAACAGTAGTTAGCTCCTTTAAAATGAGCTGGCCATTGTATTCACTGCTAGTCAAAGCTCCCAAAGGGAAGACTTGCAGGACCAAAGCCAGTCGGACCTGCTGAGAAATCACAGTTGCACTCAGGGACTATAACCCAGAGACCATATTGAAAAGTAGGAGAATTACAGAATTCCAACTTCAAAGAGGTGAGTGCACAGGGGTGCACCTGAAGGGGTGCTCTCAGACACACAAGAGAGGGGTCAAAGACATAGCTAGCCCTGTAACCATGACATCCCTGTTTGGGACTGAATTATTTTCCAATGTTTTATGAAAATTCCTTCTGCTCTTCAGTTTTGCACATGGCAAAAAAAAATATAAAATGTTTTCCCACTATTAAACATCATATAGTCCAATTCAATGGTATGACTTAATGCAACAACACAGGTGAACATTTAAATGCATGCAATTCAGAGTTACCACTAAGCAACCTTGTGCCATCAGGAATTATTTTGGGGCAAGGATCATATTTTCATTTTGCATTTCTACAAAACCTCACACAAGGGGCTCCCTATTGAAGGCTAGGACCCCACAGTGTTACCATTGTACAATTATTCTTTTGTATGACTTTATATGCAGTTAATTCTTGGCCATACTGTAAATGTGCAATGTGGCCAAGTTATGGCTGGTGTAGGAAATATGTCGAATTCCCCAACGTTGATGTATTTGAATTCTCAGCCATAGTATTGTACTAGCTTATATTTATGAACATTTGAAAGGGGAACACATGAGTCAAATATAGGAATTAGCAAACAACTGTACATGAATTTTTTGCTCACTGTACTTGGCAAATCCTACATTTTTGGTGAGTATAAATGCTGTGGAAAGAGCTCAGAACTATTTATTCATTATCCCTCAGTATTAGCTCAACAGTGATATCAAAGCATTAAAAATAATGATACATACTATTTTACATAACTTGTGATTCAGAAAGAGCTCAAACTGTATTACAGATCCTGGACTCAATCCTAGAAGCAGTTGGGCTCTGATCCCATGCCCTGAAGTCACTGGAAAAAAAACTCATTACTCCAACAGGCTTTGGATCAGGCCCTCCGTGCGTGAAACTCCCATTAACTTCCATGGACGTTTTGCTCATGGGCAGCTTGGGCCTTGTATACTATACAGTACATAGTATACCCATGTACACAGTATATAACACAACACCATATGCCTGTAGGGAGAAGAGCTGCAACTAGATAACAGACAACAGCATGCCTTATTCTTGTTAGTGACCAATGTCCAGGCAAAACAACCCATCCTCAAATCTCATTAGACCAGCAACCCAACAAGACATAAGGCAAGCAGGATTATAAACTGTACTTGTACCATTTTTTAGACTGTCCACTCTTCCGGATAGGGATTGCGTCTTGCTCTGTTTGGAAAGCATCTAACATATGGTGGGTAATACCATATTTAAATAAACAAACAAACATACATACATACATACATTCAAGGCTGCCCGGGGGGGGGGGGGCAAGTGGGGCAACTTGCCCTGGGCACTGCAGGGCCCCGTGAGCCCTGACAGCGGTCCGGGTCTTCAGAAGCATTTCGGCGGCGGGAGGCCCTTCAGTCGCTCTGGGTCTTCGGTGGCATTTTGGCGGCAGGGGGTCCTTCAGTGCTGTTGAAGATGCAGAGCGACTGAAGGGCCCCTCGCTACCAAAATGCCACTGAAGACCCGGACCACTGCCAGGTAAGTACAAGCGTCGCAGCTCCCCCGCTTTGCCCCAGGCCCCGTGAATCCCCTGGGTGGCCCTGCAAACATTTACCTTTTTATATCCCACAGCCACCAGTTTTAGCAACTGAAATATTGGTTAAGAACTGTGTGTTCCTACCCATAGCTTGGCACACTTGGCTGGCAGATACAATGCCGCTTTCATAGCTAGCACCTCCATCAATATACAAGAAAAGAGACCGTTTAAAGCTTACAGTTTTTCAGTCACAACATAAATGCCAAGTAACACTGTTCAATAGCAGCCACTGCAGGTGCGATTATAACAAGTGTTCCCACTCCTTGGCTCACAAGATGGGGCATCACTTTGCAATACCGTTTGCACTTCCAGTGCATAGGAGGAAGCAAACACTATTAACCCAGTAGCTGTGGCAATGACTATAGCAGGATAGAGAGCTATACTACAAAATACATTAAGATTTAAAAAACAGAAACAAATCCAAGAAGAGGGGATGACATAATATTCTAAGAATATGCTGCATATATAAATAGTATTTTACAGGGTAAGTTTGTAGTGATCTGGAATTTTCAGACACCTCAGTCAATGCTGTTTGATCACTAACAGATCTCTACAGCTACCTAACTAGAGAAAACACTAGCTATACGGTAGTTCAAATAAGTCATATGCAATAGACAATTATAAAAGGAAACCCAAACAATGACTTCTGGCATCACCATTGTTTATTGTGCTTCCTTCATATGCCACTATCAATAAGGAAGAACCATCTGTAGATCACGTCTGTGGGTTAATCACTACCCCGACAGCCTAGCCAGTACAGATTAAAAGGCACCTGAACAGGAAGAGCAGCTTTAATTTGCGACTTCAGACCTGTGTGTTCTGCTTTTATTTCTTTCTAGAAGATTATTGATGGCTCAGAAGAACATTTTAGTTTGAACTTATTCTCACAGTAGCAACTCAGTCAGCTATGGCAAATGCACCATCAGAAGGCAAAAGATAACTGCTGTCATAAGAGCTTGATCCTGTTTACATGTGACTGTACCCGATAAGAACTCTTACACCTTAAAAGAACGTCGGCTTTTGATGAATCTTTCAGACACACATATTACAAGAGCTGCAGCGCACTTCACTGGATCATTTTCAGCCTTTCATATTTGTACTTCACCATAACAAGGTGAGTCTAGAAGAACGCCAAGCACTGGTACTTCTACAGCCATTCACCTTCAGAGGAATGTGCCACCCCAGGACACAGTTAGCCAAACTTCACCCCTCAGGGCACTACAGTGGGGTTGCTTTCATTAACTTGGACGATGCCACATCCATGCTATACACTCTGGAGCACACCAGGCCCCACAATAGGGTGAGGATAATGGGGAGTGACAGGAATAGGACCACCAGAAGCATTGACGAGAACCGTTGCTGCTGAATGGAGGGGTTGCGGGATTTCTAGACCCCAGATATACGTGAGGGAGCTGAGCTGGTTTATCTTGTCTGACTTCCATAGGGTTCAGGTGGGAGGACTGAGTAGATGCTACCCTTGAAAATCTGGGTGGAGGCAAGGTTTTGCCTCCCAAGAACACTGAAAGGAAGAAGGAACTGCAGCCTGGAAGGTCCCTCTCCCCACAGAATGGCAACACAGATTTGGGGGCAGACAAAGAAGGATAAAACCCAGCTGAGTCTTCAAGCTTCCTGAAGATCCCAAGACCACACTCATTACTCTCTCTCAAGAGTCCAATCTTTGACAGAAAGGTCCTTTTGAACCTCATGTTCAGATTTCAAACGAAGCCTGTAACCATCCATGATGATTCACACATTTTGCAGGTTTCATTATCAAAGTTTAGTCCAGCTCTAAGTGCAGGCTAGGGCCAGTGATCTGCAGGGGCTACTCCTGTCTATCAGAGATGGGGACAGCTGTTAATGCAAGCTCCTGCCAAATCTCCATATTGGCCAAATTCTCGTACCCCTGCCTAAGACCAATGGTGGAGGGAGGAATCAGCTCTGGCACCCTTTCCCAAGGAGAATGGAAAAACTACATTCATCTGCCTCTCTTTACAAACAGAAGAGTGTGAGGAATCATGTAATATTTTTTAGTAACCTTGATCATAAAAAACATTCAGCTGCTTCATGGTTAAACCCAGGGCAGGCACTTCCATTTAGGCGACCTAGGCAGTTGCCTAGGGTGCCAGGATTTGGGGGGGCGTCATTTTGCCGGGAGGGTGGCAGGCTGCTCCGGTGGACCTCCCGCAGGCATGCCTGCAGAGGGGCCGCTGGTCCCGCGGCTCCGGTGGATCATCCATGGGCATGCCTGCGGCAGGTCCACCAGAGCCACGAGACTGGCGAGCAGCAGAGTGCCCCTGCGGCGTGCCGCCGTGCTTGGGGCGGCGAAATGACTAGAGCCGGCCCTGCGCCTAGGGCGCCAAAAACACTGGCGCCGCTCCTGGTTAAACCTGACCCAAATAGTCTGAATTTCCTCAACAGAGCCTTAGCATTTAATTGACTTTCACTTCTAATGCAGGCGCCACCTCCAACTCTGCTTTCAGTTCTGCAGGTTGCACATTAGTATCAGTCCAGTAACTCCAATGGCATTTGTCTTCTCACACTGCCACAATTTAGGACTTTTAGGCCTGTTTTGAGCAATGGCAGTGAAGGCTTTTAAAATACTATTGATATTGAAAGCACCAAGGTTCACTGATAACTTTAAAATAAGTATGTTAGTTATCAGTTCCTTTGGCTTTTGAAATATCATGCTAAATTCACTACATATATCACAGTGTGAGAATTAATAAACATAACAGTTTCAGTCTGTGTTTCATTGCCACACTTAAAGTTACAGTGTATTATTAATCACTTTAGCAGGCGCTGTTCAGTAGGCAGCCTTTACATTGCTAAGAGGGAGATCCAGATGCAGAAGACAGTTCTGGTTGTCTAGAAGGCTATGTTCCTCAGCTCAGACCTTCCTAATGAGTGCTTTCCTGCATTCCATCTACAAGGCACCCCTCGTTTGCCCATCATCTGTTCCAAAAGATCCTTGGCTCACAGCAGTCAAAAACTGGCATGCTTATGGCCATGTGGCAATAATGGGAGGCAGCTGGCTAGATCTTAGAGCAGAACTAGCAAGCTTCAGGCCCATCTTCTCAGCAGGAGAGATTGTGTATCCCAGCAAATATCCCACAGTAGGGGACAAAGAAATAATTAAATCTAGAATGGGCATGACACTGTAGTATAAGCTGGACTTTGGACCCAGGCAAGCCGCTGTGAAGGCGAAGAGTATAACTGGAAATACTTGCCAATAACTGCATTCTTGGGGATCAAAATAAAAAAAAGGAAGAAGCAGCAGAAGTTAAATAATAGATTGGCTCTGAAGGGAGCTGTTTACCCATCTTTCCGCACACGTGAAATGGCCACAATAGAAATAAAGAGTTTTATTGGCTAACGCACTAAAATATATGGTTGCTTTTATTAAAGATTTTACTACTTTCATTCTGCAAGAAAATTGGACTGAGCTACCTGTCATTTGGCGGTCTCTCCATTAAATACTTCACTTCCAGCGAAGGAAATGAAGCAGGACAGTAAGGTTCAGCCAATTTGCCTTTTAATACCTTTTATTGGCTCATTAACGATGAATTCTTTTCAACACTCTGCCCTCGTTCTTAATTTACAATGGCTCATAATTTAGACAAGGGGCTCCCTTCCCCCATGGCTCCTGAACCTAAACTGGAAAAACAACAACAAAAAACCCACACCTTAGACCATTTTAAGCACCGCCACTCTAGAGAAAAACATCTAGGATGGGAAAAGAACATCATTTATAGCTCCCGAAGATTCATGGATGGAAAAGACGAAACAATCAAAGGTCACGGAACAAAGCTGTCCTAGACTGCCGCAAACTTTAATGAACTAATAAATAATTAGAGCAGCAACCACAGATTTTGTAGGCATTCAACAACTTGCTTAATTTAGACTGCACTGCTGGTGTACTTCAGTGCTCAAAGATCATTTACTCAGGCCTGGTCTACACTGGGGAGGGAAATTGATCCAAGATATGCAACTTCAGCTATGAGAAGAGTGCAGCTGAAGTCGACGTATCTTAGATCGGCTTAGAATCACTTATTCGCATCCTCATGGCAGGGGATTGATGGCCACCGCTGCTCCGCCAACTTTGCTTCTGCCTCTCGCCAAGCTAGAGTTCAGCAGTCAACGGGAGAGCGATCGGGGATCAATTTATCGTGTCTACAGTACACGTGATAAATCGATCCCTGATAGATCGATTGCTACCCTCCGATCCTGCGGGTAGTGTAGATGAAGCGTCAGTCCTCACATTTTACTTTTTTGAAAGAATAGGGATTTCTTATGGTTTCAAAAGCTTAGTTAAAATAAACGGAAAATATTGCAATGCTTTGCAATCAGAAGTCAAAGCAAAATCTCAGATAAGAACACAAAATATTTCCTATTCAGCCTAAACTGCCTATTGGATGAAACAAAACCACAACAGCCCTTATCACTTGTTGTATTGATGAGTCCCATGGCACTTTTCACAACAATAGAGTTGTTTGACGCACTATCCTGGGCAAATTTCAATAATGCAGAATTATATTTTATGTAAAGTTCTTCCTGTAAACTCAATTGGAAACTTAGAATCTATAGTTTTCTTCCCTCTCTATCTGAACCGTAGTGTAATGTAATGAGACAATATAGTCTGGTGGTCAGGGCAGTAGACTTAGGTTCTTTTTCCAACTCTGTCACTAACTTGCTGTCTATTTGTGGACAAGTAATTTCACCATTTTGCTCCTCCATTACCTTATCTATAAAATGGAAGCAACAATACTCAACCATCTGTATAAGGTTCTTTGAGATCACTGGATAAAAAGTGCAAAGGGTTTTTATTAGTCTGCTTGTGCACTGTTAAATAGCTGCTGCATTTCAACCCAGAGACGACCTCATTTGAGTGATTTTTGGATGAAAAGCAAGACAAAGTGTCAGACTTATTAAGTATTATTATTAATCTAAATAGACCTACAGCAAGAAAATTAATGGTATAAACTAACATATGTAAAATTATGTCAAGTCATAAGTAATAAAGTGATTAAGATGGAGGAATGTAAGTGATTTGGCCTGCCTGCAGCATGCCGGGTGTTTGAGTAACACCAGTTGGATACAGGCAGACACTGTTTGGAAGGTCTCTTGTCATCCGGTTTTGGAATGAGCACTGTAAATCATAGGACTATGGGATTAATAATCAGAGAGTGAATGGGAGTTACACACACAAATCCCATTGAGAAATCCTGGGATTTGTACCTGAAACACCCCTGCACTAATTTACTCTTGAATTGGCAGTGATGAGCATACTTTTAAAGTCAGTTTACAGAAGGGGAATGATTAAAACAATCTACATTTAAAACTACCGTGAACAAAATGACAATGACTCAGGGGATCGCTAACAGGGTATTGAACCAGCCCCTTGCATGTCACCTGTTCCAATCCAGCTAAATTGTCTATAATACTCTCACCCTCTGCCATCAGGTATTCAGTGTCCAATGTGTGAACTGAGATATGGCTCCATATAGTGCCTTGTAGAGAGGCATCTAGCTCTCAAAACTCACCATCATGCTTGTCATCCTTGCTGGCAGTCTCAGTAGAGAGGTCACAGACTCTACTGGAAGAGACTGAATGATCCTTCCTCAGATACATTATTATTAAGGACACTGAAGACGCTGCATAATACTGTCTTTGCTGATGCTGTACTTGTTCAGAAAAGACTTTCGTCACCATGTCTGCCACTCCAGCCTCTTTCAGGAGCACTAACCTGACAATATATGTGTTATAATTCTCAATAAAATTAGAATGTCATAAGCCTACTGCATAGCATGTATACAAAAGTACTCATGCTATTTCATTAAAACGCACTTTGTAATTATGCTACGCTATTTTGTGATTAACTCAATTTAAAAAACATTTAGATCTATGTTTGCTGAAAATGTTTCATTAAACAATAGGCCATTTTAATCAAGTCATTATCTTCATTACTGTAATTACCTAATTTTGAAACTTAAAAATTTATAGAGGAAATATAAATGAAAAAAGTTATCTTTGCAATGGGTTCCTTTTATGCACACACTGCCCGATTCTCACCTGTGTTTGACCTTGTGAAGTCCTGTGTCGAGTGGGAACAAAGCACTATCAAAATCAGAATGGCGGCATTTTAAACTCATGTTTCACAGATATAAATACCCACATGAACTGGAAAGCGCTGCAGAACTGGGCACACAATGACTCAGTGCATATATTGCATGCATTAGCTTTAACATGGATATTTACAAAAGAAAAGGACATCACTAACTCCATTCATCTGAATGGATCTGCTACGCTACAGAACCACAAATAAAGGGGTAGACCTTGGCTCAGTGCAACTGACCCATTGTATTTGTTCATCTGGTCCACAAAAGCATTTACTTTTTGGGCGCATAGATAGAAGAGTATTTTTTCTCTACTGGGTACTATGCCTCGGCTCTATGGTTTATTCAGAAGGCTAACAACGTGTGTTCTACAGCCAAGGAAGTTACACTTTGAACTTCCGAGTACATCCAGATCTCAACGGGATTTAACACCTGAGGAGGCATCTGGTCACCAGCCAGGTGCTAGAATGTCAGTAATTAGAAGTATTTAAGTGCCCAACTGTGCTAAATATAAATATCAAAATTGGTGACGGGCTGATTAGTCTACCGTTAGTAAAGCTGATTAGGGGGAAGGGAACAACTTCCCCCAATGTTGTTTGATTACTCCTAATTAGTTTTTCTTTTCCATATACCTCTGCACTTTTAGCTTGGATCAAACCAGAAAGGTTTGAAATTCTGGTCCCAATTCTTGGGTTTGACCAATCTGTCCTGATTCAGTACCCTAATAGTGGAGAGCACCCTTTGTGGCCTGTGGATTATGTGTTGGCCGGTCCTTAGTTTGACTCTCTGCATAAACTAGAGCAGCCTCAGGGATTTTCACGATGGTTATTTGAAAAGAATTTATTAATTTCTTTTTCATGGTTACTCAAGAAGGATATTTAGGGTCTCTGAAAAGCACATGACTTGTTTCTGTCCCAGGTGTTGCAGATCTCTTGGTCTTAAGCACTAATACAGATGAAAAGCATTTTTAAAATTCAATAGTTATGGCAACTGTTTCTGAGGCACTTTTAAATGTATACTTATTTTTAGATCTATAGATATATAGAGATAAATATAGTTAACAGCCAGGGATATTTCTCTAGCATCAAAAGGATTTTCATTAACATCAGAGTGTTTGATTTACCAAGGGATCTATAGTTTATGGATGTTTTTTCTTCAGGTCAATTCACTAGGCCTTTCTACCTGCCCAGCTTAGAAACTGTGCTGGAGTCGTAGCATGGCTTATAAACTCTGCAGGAGCCCTTGGAGGGTTATTTACTCAGCCAATCACCCTCTGAGGCTTATTGCTGGGCTTTCCAGTCCTAGAGGATGCTTTGCAGGGCTAATGAAATCTATAAACATCCTTGGGGATTTATAATTATATCAATACAGGCCTCAGATCCCACACATATTGAAAACTGTGCCTGTGGACATTGTGAAGTCTGCATCAGTATCCTTTCCCCTCTTCCCTACAGCTCCCCAGCTCTCTTTCAGCAGCAGTGTCCATGGGGGAATGACCTCCTTTAGTTCTGAGTGCACACATCACACACCCCGGTTCAGCAGGATACTCGAGCACACACTGTATATTAAACAGGCAAATAATCTTATGGACTTCAGCAGGACTACACATGCACTTAGAGTTAGGCATATGCTTAAGTACCTTGCTGAATTAAGGCCAGAGATTTTACTACCTACACTAGAAAGCCCATCCAATCCTTCCCTTTCCTACCTGCCCTTCCCATACCCAGAGTTCTCTTGTGCTATTCTGGACTTCTCTCTGATGTTAAAGTTCTAAAAACATGGAGATTTTGTCCACAGACTATGCCTGGAAACACTGTACTATCCACCTCAGGTGACAGACTACAAATTGTACTCGAGACCTCCTGGTTACATCACTGTAAATCACTGGTACAACCCGCCAGATTTACACTGGAACAACAGAGATCAGAATAGGGCCCTGTGTATATCAAAGCATATCACTTTTCCATGTTGGCTTTTCCTTTGAAGTTATCAAAAATCTCACCTACTTGCCAGAGTAATGTCATTAACTCTTCCATCTGGTCCTGCACTCCAAACATTATCCTTTAGTTAACTGGAATATGTTAACATGGATATACACAAAACACACGGGATCAGACCCTGCTGTCACGCTAATGGCATTCAAGAGTAACACCAATGAAAGCAAGAACTAGACCCAATGATGTACTGGCAACTTCATAATTGTGGGACTGTAACTATACCAATCACAAAGATATGTGAAAAAAAGATTCCAGCAGATGAGTAGGAAGTTGATATGGGAGCTTTGAAGTACACAAGAACAACGTGCTGTTTTGATTGGTTTAGACTTGTGACCCACTATGTCCTTACAAATTCTGAAGAGCTCAGAAGTCACCCAAGAGAAACATCAGCCGATATCGTCATGTGCACCTCTTTGATGCAATTTATACAGACTTTGAGTTCCCAGATGAATATGTCTGATGAAATAGTGCTGGGATTGAGCGTAGTTTTTCTCTGAAGATGACTCACTGATATTAGAGTAAGGCAGGAATACCTGACAGCGCAGAATTTTTCCCCAACAGTGTAATACGTCTCAAGTCTTCTCAGGGTTGAAGTATATTTTATAAGCTTTCACCGTGTCTAAAAATGTAACAACGCCAAGCAAATGAGCACTGGGAGTTTAGGGAGTACAATAAGAATAAAAAGACTGAGTTTTTCCCAGTTCATCAATCAGGATCTGCTGCATTCACCTGCACAGCAGCATGTACCACACAAATCTAGAAGTCGTATCGTCTCCTTTAAAGATGTTCAACTAAAGCCTGTCAAAAGACAGTGAAAAAAGATTGTTTTAATGTGTTGATAGAACAAATGCCTGTTTGTTTTTTACCTCTCGGTACCTGCAATAAAAAAGGATAACTGTGTGAAGCTAAACAAACTCACAGCACAGAGACAATTGCACAGCATCACAGCCTACTATGTAGGTACAGCGGATGTTACAATTATCAAATCAATTACACAGCGGACAAGATCCTAGAAGTACTTGGAAGTTTAGTTTTGCTCCTGAAACCATTTCCTTGCTCCTCATAGCTCACGCCATATTGCCCGTGGAGGGAGCAAGGTTGGTCTCCCCTGTGGAAATGCACATAGGGTGCACCCCATTCACACCATCCTGGGGATCCACGGGAGGCCGTCATCCATGCTGATACCCTGTGTCTCTGCATGAGCTATGGCTCCTGGTGTACAGCTCCACCAGAGCCATACATCAATGTAGTGCCATTGGCAAGGAGAAACTCCACAGAAATGATGATTAATACCGCCCCAGGCTGTGTCACTTCATTTTCCACAGGGCTAGTGGGGGTGGAAACAGAACTAGAGAGATGGCTGAGTCCCTCTTCTATCACCTGTGGATTGAGTGGGTGGGACAATCGAGCCCCGGGTGCTCACTGACTTACATCGTCAAGTAACTACTTGTCACATAACTAACAGACCGTGCGTGTGTGCAGTAACATCCTCCACCCCGTCAGGCAAAACACAAACAGGTTTATTTGCGGTGGCGTTTACAGACAATTACTGGAGCAAAACCCTACTGATTTCACGCTGTCACAAGAGCAAATGTGAAGAGACTGCAATACCTCTGAAGTAGAAGCTTGGATTCGCTCCTCACAAAGGGAAAATCCTGCCATTTCATGCTGCATAGGTATCTGCATGTATCTAGGCTGTAGCTGATGATCTAGCCTAGACAGAGACTCCAAAATGGTGGCCTCCTGGTCACATCACTGTACTCCAAAATGGTGGCTCTGACTTAACCCACTTCTTACAAGAACTCTTGAATAGCCAGGACGCAGTGTTGTCCAGCCCTCTACAGGTACATACGGCAGGGCACAAGAAGAGTTTCCCCGACTTCCCCATGCACCTGTGCTTTGCCAGGCCTTCTAATAAAAATGAGCATTTTATAAGCTCAAAGCACTGTAAAGACATGAACCAGTTAATCCTCACATCACCTTTGAAATGTAGGGGAAATGAGACAGAAAGGCAAAGGGATTTGCCCAAGGCCACATGGTGAGTCAGTGTCAGAGCTGGGGTTTGGCACCTACAGCCTCCCATAGGGGTAGAAAATAAGAACATGTGTAAGTTGATGTGCTGTGAATATGATCATCTTTGGGGACCACGTTCTCAGATCCTTATTCAATTTTCTCTATCAGTACTCAAGCAAAAACTCCCATTGGCCTAAATGGAAGCTTTGCCTGGTGGGACAGAGAAAACCTGAAATGGAACCTCAGAATCTGGCCCACTAGTACTGTCTTGTGAGAAAACACTGACTGGATAAAAGGATTTTTAAACAAACAAGAAGGAAAGTCTACAGAAAAGCTCTAAGTAGAGGCACAGTTTCAGTGTATCAGAGTCAAGAACATGCTGCTTCAGGAGTGTGGTGAAAAAGGAAAGGAAAGCAGCAAGGAATTCTGGATGTCATAGTTATCAAGCTATTACATGAGCTATAGGAAGAAGATATTGGTGAGAGAGCCCTTGAATTGCATTAAAAAGATATCAAAGCTAGGCTCCAAAACTTCCACAGAATCAAGACAAAAGCATTTGAGAAAACTGATTTTTTTTCCTCCAGTTTACTGGCAGTCCAAGAAGAGAAAAAGGAAAGAAATTTGGTTTGACCAAATCAAATCTGAAATTTCTGAAAAATGTCAGCCAATCAAAAGACCACAGAAATCAGTATTTTGAGTCATTTCGTTTTTGATCAATTTTTAACATAAAAGCAAAAGAAGAACTAGGTTCACAAAATGGCAGGGGGGATGGACCTTCTAACTTTTAGCCTGGAGGTTGGGACATTAACCTGACCTGTGGAAGACATGGGTTCAATTCCCACTTCTCCCTGATGTGGGGAAGAGATTTGAATTTGGGTCTCTCACTGCTACCTTCATAGCCTATGTCAGCCTAGATCTCAAAGCTCCACATGGATTCCACTACTGCCACTACATCACGAGGCATGGTCCATTAATGGTTTACGGCAGGGGTCAGCAACCTCTAGCATGCGGCTCGCCAGGGTAAGCATCCTGGCGGGCCGGGCCGGTTTGCTTACCTGCCGCATCTGCAGGTTCAGCCGATTGTGGCTCCCACTTTGCTGCTCCAGGCCAGTGGGGGCAGTGGGAAGCGGCGTGGGCCGAGGGATGTGGGCACTGGGAACTCTATGTCTTCAGTGCAAAAAAGGCATAAATGCTTTAAGGCTCGAAACCCTTTATTTTGCCCAGAGGCCCACACCCAGCACAGTCCCACTGACATCAGTTAAAAGGAGCATATATCTACTTACAAGGTAGCTATATACTGCTGTAAATGCAACTGCTTAACATTTCAGTGATGCAACTTTCTTTAATTCCCAAAATATATTTGGACAGAATGATTTATTGTCTTTAGAAAACTGAGAAAACGCATTATGTATTACTTTGTGTTTCATGTGAGCTAAAAGATGTGTTATATTTATGGACGGAAATAAATTAATCAGCATCTGAACAAGGATAAGCTTCTATCTGAATACAAAGCCTGCTGAAATGGTAAAGAAATATGGGTGGGGGGAAAGGTTGTAAACCTGTCCTTTTGTAACTACAGTCAACACAAATTAAATATAACTTTGAAATGAAGTTTTAGCATTAGGAACAGAGGGCCATGTGCTACATCAAAGCAATTATACATTATGTTAAAGTATCCAAAAATATTAGCTAGGAATGTACTATCTATATGATATGCAACACAGACAGAGTTTTGATGGGAAGAAAAGGTTTTCTGGAGTACGTTAATAAATAAAATACTTTAATTCTCAAACTGTTAAAAGATAAAATAATACCAGAACATTCGTGGTGGAGAGATAGCTTGTTTTAACGCATTAATAAAAGAAAGTCTAATTACTGTCTTCTTGGTTTTACTTTGTTTGTAAATTGATTCTTCCTTACTTTTATGCCTTACCTTCTGTAAAGGTTGTGCAACGGCTGGCAAAAATATAGACTGGACAGAGACACAGAAAATACAGCCAAGATGTATGAACTACAGTCAACTCGCCCACAGATGAAACACAAACCTGTAAGCTATTATTTGTCAAAACCATGAATTAAATCAGAAGAACTGCATGACATTTTAAGACAGTTTTCGATACCAGCGATTGAAAACAGAGTTCAATTAACTCACACTTGTTTTCCATCAATTTCCATAACATTTTACTTCCATTATTCCTTTTCTTTTCCTAGTTTTTCATGTTTCCTGATGTTTGTCCTGCATGGAAGAACTGAAATTAAGAGAAACTGGTAGGCTGGTAAATGATCATAACTTGTTTTACATTCACCATCAAAAGCTAGTGGACAATTATTTAAATTTCTGACCAATTTATTACTGGTGATATCTCTTAGAGTACCTTGGAACAGAATATAGTGCAGCATATACAAATTCATTCTGATTGGATTAGATGTGACTTAAATACTTATGGGAGAAGGGATCTATCACAGACTGACAATTTCCTGAAATATTCCGAAGGAACATTACTGAACTAAAACAAATTCCATAAGGTTTAACTTAACATCTTTGGCATTTTTTAAAATTGGCACCACATTAGCTTTCTTCCAGACTTTTGGCACTTCCCCAGAAGTGCAAGACATCATGAAAATCAACATAAATGGTCCAGCAAGCTCCTCAGCCAGATCTTTTAAAACTCTTGGATGCAAGTTATCTTGATGTTTTGATTTTTAAAATGTGTAACCTTAATAGTTTCTGTTTAACGTCCTCCACAGATATTAGGTCTCTTCCTAATTAAGTTACTCCGAGATGAGTAAAGATAGACTATATGTGTATTTACTAACAAGCACTATAATTAAAGTAAGCCTAACAACTAGCATTTGCAATCAGGAACCCTGTGATTAAAATGTGATCACAAATATACTACCCTCAAAATTGACTATAATATAAATCACAAATAATCTGGTTTGGGATTAAATTATAATCACTAAAGTATAAATTTGGTGTACATTTTTGATAGGGAGAGTAATTAACCACTGGAACAATTTACAAAGAGTTGTGGTAGAGTCTCCATCACTGACAAATTTTAAATAAAGACAGATGTTTTTCTAAAAGATATGCTCCAAGAATTACTTTGGGGAGAGTTCTATTGCTTGTTTTATACAGGAGATCAGACTAGATGATCACATGGGTTCCTCTGGCCTTGGAATTAATGGTTTCTGACCCATTTATTAAACTAATTTATTAACACATTTGCTGAGCTCAAGAAAGGATCATTTCACTAGTAAAAAAAGTATTCTGTCTGACAGAGAGAGAGACCGACTAATCTGACTTTATTCTGTTTGCACATTATAAATGTGATCAAGTCATGATCACTTGCATTTAAATTACATTAATTTTTAGTTCTATGATCAGTTCCTCTTTATCTGTCAAGGTGAGCTGTTCCTTTCGTTTTATATATATAGTATGGATCCATTTGGGACATAAATTTTTAAACTTGGGTTAGATTATCATCATTTGACCAACTATCAACAGCGTAACATCTCTTCCTCCTAGAGCTTACAAGTTCTTCTAGCTTTCCTCTTGACTGATATTGCTGGCTGGCTAGATCAGAGCAATCTCATCCTCTGTTCCAGACAAGAAGCAGTACAGTAATGGCAAGCTCTGACCATCACAAGACTCTCTTCTCTTTTATGTCTTCACCTAGGGCCTGATCCAAAGCCCACTGAAGTCAGTGGAATGACTCACATTGACTTCAAAGGCCTTTGAATCAGGCCCTTATTGAGGATAGTTGCTAGGAGAGAAGAAGAATCTTGGCCGCACTATTGAGCATGTGTCAAGATATGCACCGAACAAAGCACACTTTTCCCAGCTGTTCCATTTGCACAGGCCACACCCTTATTTATCACAGGGTGAACTTGCAAAAGCAAGACATACATCTCTGAGCAGGAGACTGCACCTCAGAGCTCTCTTTTAGCCTGGCTCCTCATTTGTTCAGATTGCAGCAGGCACATTTACTCAATAATGTGAGCAACTTGGATCCTGTCCCAGCCACCCTTGTGTTCTCTACATTATCCGCTTGCGGAATACGGAATGTCTTTGCTCTGGGGTTGAGGGTTAAAGGTGGGTTTTTCAAAAGCACCTGAGTGAGTTAGGGAATTTGTGCTCCTAACACACTTATATGTTTCTAAAAATCCCATGCTGAAGACCCAAGAGCTCCTCCTTAATTCTCACCCTAACAGGTATCGCAGCTTCCTCAAGATGTTACCTCTCACATTGTGGAGTTGGCAGATAATCGGGTCTTTGTGGCAGTTCACCTTAGGATGTGGAACTCTCTCCTTCAGAGTTGCCTAGACTGAATATACAGTTCAAAGAACTGGAGGTCAACAAAGAATGATAAAGGCAGGGCTGGATTTCCCATTAGGCATAGTAGCTACATGCCTAGAGACGCCAGCATTCTAGAGGCACCAAAAAATTCAAATTTTGCTGCTCCCGGGTCCTGGCTGGGGATGGGGCCAGCTGAGGGGCAGACGACCCCACCCAGTTCAGCTGGAACGCTCCTTGCTCAGCCCAGTGGACAGCATCACCTCCCAGCGGGGCAGGGCTTGGGGGAGTAGATCTCTGGGAGGGTTTTGGGGGGGGTCTGGGCAGTGAGAGAGTGGGGGCACTGGGAAGCTGTGGTCAGGCTGGGCAGGGGGTGCTGGGCACTGGGGGGTCGGGGTGGAGGGGCGCTGGCTGCCTAAAACTTAAAATGTGGCGGGGTAACCCCTTTGCTCACACCAGTTAGGAGCTCCAAACTGCTGCGGGCAGTGGGGGCACCCCGCAGCTTCCAGCCACCACGGGCGGCAGAGGTTGGGTGGCTCTGAGCCCCTGCGCCTAGGGGTGCCCGAAGTGTAAATCTGGCCCTGGATAAAGGGACTGCGGATGAATTAGTAAAAACTGACTAAAAACAATCCTCAAAGGCATTCACAGCTCTGAAATGCCGTTCTGTGGCTGTCAAGCAGGCAGTCTGCTAAGAACTCCAGTGCTTCCCAGTGCTCTGTGAATTTAGCAACAATCACAACTTCATCCACTACAACATGACACGAGTTCTCACGTGGGACCAGACACCAGCAGTTCTCTTGTGACGGAACAACAGGAGGCATAAGGACACTCTCCACTTGGAAAAACAACTGCATTTGGCAGGCTCAGGAAAGCTACTGGGGAAGTGAAAGAGCCACTAGCAAAGAAAGCAGGAAGACACTCATTTTAATTTGTAAAGAAACAAATCATTTGTTTTTTAAGCTTAAACACCCCCTAAATTTGGGCACAAAACTTCCCAAACTGACCTCTTGACCCAAGCTGGGCTGAGACAGAGACCCAGCGCTGTCTTTGGGGCAGATCTACATTTTGTCTTAAAGAAAAACAAGTGTGTGTTTTAATTCAGTATTGAATGCCATCTATCTTACTGAATTCAAGGGCCCATACCAGAGCAATGCATTACAGCAGTACTTTCATTGGTTTTCTATTTTTAAAAATGTGTTACTTGCCGTTGTTTGAGGCTGCAGTGTGTGTGCACGCACATACACACACACTGCAAAATTGTGTAACCAAATAGCTTTTCACTACTTATAAACAAGGGTTCTTCGTGAACTAGCAGATGCCTGCCAAGTTAGACTTCTCCCGATAAACATCTCATTAAGCAAAAGCGTCAGTATAATGTAACCCTCGCAGACCACCAAGAGCGCTAAAGACTTACGTCGCTGATGGAAAATGATGGTCCCCAAATATTTATACCTCAGCAATGAAAAGAAGTATCAGGTTCCAGAAACTGGCATGCCACTGAGGAATCTCAGGCCCTGAAGAGACAGTGCAGTTATCTGCTAAATACTTTGCAAAGGGGATGTGTAATTCAATAGCAATCAGTGACTTAGTGCCAGGTTTTCTGATAGAGAGGCCTGAAGTCCACACGCAAAAAAAGTGCATTCATTTTATACTTACATTTATGTGTGCCGTTACTAAAGCTGCAAACACAAACAAGGGATTTGCCTGGATATATGGGTAGCTAGACACGGGTTAGATTTCGCAAAAAAGATTCCCCCCACAAGGCAAGTTTCACCCACTTGAAGACCCAGAATGAGACACCACACTGGGCTGATTTTGCAGGATGGTCAAAATATGATCAAGTGTGCCCTGTTGGCTTCCTTAGACTTGGCTGTCTTTCAGTGTGGCTTCCATACACTTCTGGGCTCTGCTGGATTCCTTGACCTTAGCTTCCTCGCTATAGGACTTGGATACTCCCATAGAATTTTACTGGGTTTCCCTGAGAGCCTCCGTTTTGGCTCCCCCTTGGTAGAGATTTGGTGTATCCTTGAGTTCATGGGCTTGGTTTTCCCATGGTGGAACTTGGAAGATCTGCTGCACTGCTTCTGTGTGACTCCATATCTTGCCAAGCAGTCTTGGCTCCCTTTGGGAGGCCACATATGCCTCACACAGTAGATTGCCCATAAGATCCTCCTCCTTTCCCGCACACGTTGATCAGCAATACCACAGCATGAAATGACATTTAAATCATCAAAATTAGGCTTCAGTGTTGTGAACGGGGTGCACTCACCACAGGTGAGAGTTTCTTTTTTAAAGAAAACTCAAAGCTTAGATCTGGAGCAGAAGATGAGAGCCTCTGAAAAAAGTAAGTACAGGTTCCCAGAGCCACTGGGCCCAATCAATGCCACTGTTCTAGCTACCTGAATATCCATTTGAGTGTGCAACTGCCTGACTTGTGTATGCAACTGCATACACAAACATAGCTCAAAATGCACACCCAAATGCGTGTACTTTGAACCTTTCTGAAAATGAGACTGTGATGGTACATTTTTCTTTAAGAAGACTGTTCTCGTAGGATCCGTATAATATGACATAGATTACAGCACCTGCAAATATTCATGAATGCCCAGTTTAAAAAGCATTTGAAGAAATCCAGCTATCCATCATCATTTTCCTCAGTGAACATTTGGGCCGCTCTATAAATGGGATTCCTCACTGCAGCAACGACAGGAGTATTACCAATACTTACACGCAGGGTGAGGTCACGGCGCTCGCTGTGGTAATTACTGTTTCCCCAAGATTAAATTGAAGGGGATGGCTTAGTGGTCTATGGCTGGACTTCCTGGAATAACAAGCTCAGATCCCAGCAGGGTCTTCTTTAGCCCTGTCATCCTTCCAAGGCAAATAAACTGAAATCCAGACAACTCGCCATGCAAGGGTCTTTCAAAGTACACCCTGAAATATTGATTTCTTCTCTGTGCTGCATGGATATTAAAGATTTCAGGGAATTTTTTCCTAAGAGTATAGAGTTGCCCTTGCCCAAAATACCACTCCCTGACAGTGACAGTGTCTCCCTAGAGCTAAGTATTTATAAATTTGTGACACACTTTGTGATCCTTCAGGATAAAGAGTGCTACGGTAAAAGGAAGTGTTTGATTCGTATACACAAAGATTTATTAAGGCTCAAGCATACCTCCACATGCCCTGTTTTCTTATGGCAGGACATTTCGAAAGGAGGCTTCTGTGATTTACCTTGACAGGTACCTTGGCAAAGACATATAGAAGTTAACAGCAAGTATTTTATTATTTGCATATCTCTGCTCCCATAGTAAAAGGGGGAGAAATCTTTGCTAAAATATTTGTTGTGTTCATCTTTCCACTAGTGAGTCATCACAAGCCAGTGACAAAACACATGCAGTAACAAGTACTGGAGTATGAGGGGCAGGTCAGAACACACTTACATCTTATTCCTCTGTAAACCAAGAGTTGAGGAAGAGCAAGTTTTCACTACACGGCTGACAAGAGAGGAAGCGAGGCCACCCAGTTGAAGGAGAGCGGGGCGACGAAGGAGCGACAAGATTATGATGATTAACAGATGGCTCAGGCAGTGGTGCTATAAGGAGGGCTTTGGGATGTACGGTCATTGGGACGCATTTACGGACAGACGACTGTTCGCTCGGGATGGACTTCATCTA
>NC_133776.1:99413147-99624940 GCF_003597395.2 Chelonoidis abingdonii | reverse complement strand
AACTCAGTCATGGGTTCGGGGTTGTTATAAATGTGTATGGGTAGGGTTTTGTGGCCTGCCTTGTGCAGGAGGTCAGACTAGATGATCATATTGGTCCCTTCTGACCTATGAGTCTATGAGAAGGCTGTAGTTGCTGCTAGCAATTCCTAAAGGGGCAGAAGTAACTTGGAGGTCAGACTAGTGACCATTCTCTTTAATATACACTGCAATGTATGGTTTTTTAGGTTCCATTTTAATGACTTAGTGGGTCTCTGTACATATCTACAGTTTCGCCATGATGCACAGCACATGCAATCAATATTTGGAACACAGTGGCCATTTGCTTCTTCAGGAAAGAAACCAACTATGCACGGGGTGGGGGCAGACATACAAGACTCTGAGCAGCATGAATGTGATCTGCCGTAGGGACGAAGTGTCGCTTGGGTTGGAAAAGTATTAAGTCTCCTGAGGCAAGTCAGGAACCAAGGAAAGCAGTGGAAATTGGTCTATCAGTGAAGCTGGTCATATGCCAAAAGAGGAAATCCACTGACCCTTATGTACTTGTGCAAAAACTCAACAGCAACCTTGCAAATACTAGTGCATAGGTGGTATCAAGTGATACTGAAGAACGCCTCATTGAAACTAGGAACAATTACATGAAAGGTGTTATTCCATATGGAGATACCGGAAATGACAAGACAGGAATTCAAGTGGTTTGTTTAGGTCATAGGAACTAGGAGTCTGCAACAAACTAAAACATTCTAAAATCTCTTTCCCTTAAAACCAACTGCAATTCTGCTGTACCAAACAGAAGAATGCATCATTCTACCCTGAACAATAGTTTTCTTCAATTTGCATTTAAAATCCTCTAATCCATCTAGGAAATTATTTTGATATGAGTGTAATCCCTCAAGCAGGCAGACTTGCTTGGATATTATTTTCTGAGAGAGTGAAAGAGAGAGCCAGAACACAGAGAGGGTGGCACTTTCAGACAAACAATTGGCAGGTTGATCCATGGCTTTCAAAAGGAGGACAGCAAAGAGATCCAACCATTGTAAACAGCTTTTACACAACATGTGCGCCCTGTGATATTGCTGAAGAAAAACTGCATATTATACATTTCGAGATATATAGTAAATCATGTTATAATATTAACACAAACTGAGCTAGGATGTTTATAACTGAGGCTGATACATATCTCATGAAAAGTAACCTTGGTCAGCCCTGCTTGAATGACCAACCTTTTCTGAGCTGCATGGAACATTATACATTCTTATAAAGTATTCTTGTAGCAATTTCCTTAAAGAAGAGACTAACAATCTTCCTGGGATAATTAAGATCAGCCATTGTTTCGATGGGTGTCAAGTCTCAGAGAACTGCGTACTTTACAAGTTTATGAACAAAGTGGTGTTTTAGCTCTCAGGTTAAGAAGTTTCCAGAAATGATTACAGGGCATCAGAATCATATTATAACGTGCAGTGATGCTACAATATTGACTTGAAATAGGATGACAGGCAAAAATGACAAGCCATTAGACCTTCCAACTGGTCAATACTCATGCAGCTTGGTATGATGTAATCTTCCTAGCAAGATATTTCACAAACCAACTTTTTTGTAATGATTTGACCTTTGAGTGCTCTTCACAGAATACAACGCCTGATCCAAAAATCCATCAGAGCCAATGAGATGGTTCCACTGACTTCAATGGGATTTCAGTAAGGCCTGCAGTGACAACACTTTGGCTAAGGTGTTTTCAATGCCATGGAGCGAGTCGAAGAACACTGTGAGGGATGAGTGGTCTATATGGTTTGAGAAAGAACTCATGCACTGATATCCGTTGACTGGGGCAGGTCTTGCCGATTGCTGAAGCACAACACACGCAGGAATGTTGTTTGTTAGTCAGCAATTTCCACTGTAAGGGTGAAATTCGTCCTGTCCCCAGTACAAAGCCAGAACGGGCAAGCTTTGTGCAGGAAACTACTCAAAGAGTTTGGCTGTGAATCACCAGGGCAAGGGTGAGCCTCAGGGACCAAGTAAAGGTTTAAAAATTAATGACCCAGATTCTCAGCCCTGAAGCAGGAGGTCCCCCCAGCATGGAGCTTTTCAAGACTCCCTGATTCTCAGGATGCATCTCCGCTATCCATGACTGCGGCTGGCAGTGGTCCCAAGAGATTCTCCATCAATGCTGCCAGCCAGAGCACAGCACTTTCCAGCCATGCTCCCTCCTTGTTCCCTACACTAGCTTGGGCGAGGGGGTGGCACTGGAGCTGGGCATATCAGCTGTGGGCTCCCACATACCAAGTGGATTCACAGCTGGCCAGATCCAGCTGTTTTCTGGCAAACCACTGCCAACATAACAGAAACAGATTTAAGTGTGACAAGCAAGTTAAACATACATTCAGTCATAAACAAGTTATTCTGTTCTTCTCAGTGTTTTCCACCCCACCTCCGCTTTAAAGAATGTTAGCTAAGTATATTACTCCTATAACCCTTTATTTGGAGTGAATCATTTTCACATTGATCAGATAATTCTTCTTTCACTACTCATATGAATATGCGACTTTATAGGGATCCCGTTGTAAACTGGCAAGAGCCTCTGCTTATTGAATCATCAATCAATTCTGTATCCTCCTCTCTGTAGTCCTTGGACCAGATTCTGCTACTTTTATTCACAGTTGAGTCATACATCCTAGTGAAATCAATGTGACTACTAGAGACGTAAGTTGCCACTTATCCTGAGGGAGGGTGGCAGAATCTATCCCATTATGAATCACAGAAGTACATCAGTAACACATTTAGAGAATTGTACAGGTAAACTTGATATTTGGCTTTCATCAGTAATTATGATGGACAGTAAAAAGCCAATGGCTCGTTTGTTAGAAATGCATATTCATGCAGTTATATTTCGGAGTAGTCAGTTAAAAAAAAAAAAAAGATTTTTCACAGAGTTCCCAATAGCTGTTTGAAATCTCTCTTTCTTTGCTGAATAAGCCTCTTGATTTCTATATTCAGAGCACAACTGATGCAGAAGTCTCAACACCCACTGAACTTGAATAATTTATATCCTTACAGTCTTGTATGGCAAGATACAAAGTGACTTAATCATGAGGTATTCATAGCACTCTCCTCCACAGAAGTATCAGACACAGTGAAAAATATCATTCCAATACAAATTCTCAGGCAGTATGTTCCAAGTATGAGATTGACTTGCATGCTCATTTAAAATTCTCAGCTGTAGACAAATCAAATACTTCTGTTTATGGAGAATTGTTTGCCTTTGCAGTTCTGCCCTTTTCTTTTTTTTTTTTATGAAGTATATTCCATTTCCAAATTCAGTTGGGAAAATAAGATAGGGTGTTTAATATGCCATTGAACACAGATTTGCATGCTCCCTATTCTGTTTTGTGAAACAATTTTTTTAAATTGGCATTCTGATTTAAAACCTAAACCTCACACTTTCTTTTGCTAGTACTGCAGCTTTTAGCTAGGAACACGTACTGAAATGTCAGTGCTAATCTTCAGAAAAATATTGCAACAGCTTCCAAAGGAGAATAAGGCTCTGAAATAGTGCATGGTAGCGTAACAGATTTTAACTTCCAGTAGGTTTCAGACTTAGCTTCCTTGTACTGTATGTCATACATTGAAACTGTTACTTTCAAGCCACACATTGGACAAGTTTTGTAAAGAAGCACATGCGTATGCACATATGCACACACACACACTTTTGTTACATAATCTTGCACGGCAGCCGCAGAAGCAATTCTACTGTTCTACTGCTTGTTTGGGTTCTTATAAGGGTGATTTTCAGAAGGCACAAATGAGTGCTGGACACCCAAATCTCACAGACTTTTTATGGAAGTTGGGTGCCCAGTTGCCCTTTGTGGCTTTTAAAATCTCCTCCAGGGAGACTGTTTTTGGTCCTTCAAATTTTACTAGTTCCTGAAGCTGAAATAAGATAAAAGGCATGTTATTGGTTACATTGGCAGTGATGTAACAGTCTTTTTGAAAGCTTCCTGAGTTTACTGATACCTTGGTGGAACAAACTCAATGCCAACAAGCACACTAAATACCAGCTACCAAGAAAGTTAAAATATTTTCTTATGTGCTACTTGTTTTTGCTTTTTCACAGGTGTGAATGGTTTCACAAGCCTTCGAAAACCTGCACATTGAACCAGATAATTTTAAAAGGGACACTGACGCCAAGGTGCCAACTGCAATTTAAACAATAAATCAGACAAGTGGTAAGAGTGGCAGCATGATTTAGTGATGAGTGCATTGGACTGGAGTCCAGGGATGTGGGTTCTAGTCCATGCTGCCATTCAACTGCTGTGTGACCTTGGCCAAATCACTGCACTTCCATTTCTCTCCCCACTTCCACCCCTTCTTCTCTGTCCTGTTTATTCAGACCAATCTCTTCAAGGCAGGAACAATCTCTAACAAAGTCTTTGTACAGTGCCTAGCACTGATCTCAGCTGAGACATGTAGGCACTACTGTAAAATACATACAGAGTGGGTGTGCTGTGTAGAGAAGAGAGACTGGATTCATAAATCATCCCAGTGCTTTTCTGATGAGAGCAGATCATACAGTCTATATTTATGCACTGGTGATACTCCTGTTCTGGGCTCAAAACTGGCAGGACTTGTTGACTGGATTTTAAGGCATTAGCACAAATGCACTAGGGGGCGGGGAGAACAGGGACTTAACTACATATTTGATAATACACAGAACAGTCCATTTTAAACAATAAAAATCCCATGTTTTGCACCAGAAAACAAATAAGAATTTTAAAATGAGCATGAATGTACTTAATGCATATACAAGGCATATGAGCAAGATAAGTTTTGTACTGTTAAAAATACGAATTTACAAAGTACAGTAGAACCCTGATTGTACCAATGTCAAATCTCTGAATGATTTGTCGTATAAATGATTTTTCTGCCACCAATGTCATTCTTCTGCTGCCCAATGTAACTTCAGTCCGATGTTGGCTGAAGGACTGAAAAGAGATTTGGCAACAATGGTATTTCAAACAAGGAAAAACCAGGTACGCAATATACATTTGTTACCATTCATTACATACAGTCTTGTTGGAAGATTATTAAATTAACTTATGCATTGTATCTGCTGTAATTCTAAGACATTCAATTTTATGAACACGTCCACTTTGTGAACTCCTCAATCCCGAGTTAGTTAAGAAAATACAGAGTGCACAGTATAACCCAAGTGACATAACTGAAATGTACTTGCTGGAATTATTCTTGCTGCTAGAATGATAACACCAAGGGGTACAATCACAACAGGAGACTGATGGCTCAAGGTGCCCCCACTAAAATCGGTGGTAGGTTTCAATGGGGGCTGAATTTGCTCCTCAGTAGAAAAGGAGAGGGGGATGAGTGGCACTATATGTCTGAAGTATTTACAAAAATCAATGAGATTGGGTAATTGATAAGAGAGCTGAAGAGAAAATAGAAACATAAAGCAGAAGTGAAATGACAGTGGGCATCTGCTATAGACCTCCTGCACTTGCGGGCCAAAGCAAAAAATTTCTGAAACAAAAATCGGAAAGAGTTCAGCCCCACGGGATACTGCACACACAGTGATCTTTAGCTACTCAGATGTATGTGGGGTCACAAATACAGTTCATCGAGGACCAAATTACTATCCACTACTAATGTGGACATTCCAAGCCATTCTAGCTTTTACCAGTAAAGAGGTTTTGACTGAGAATATTAGAACAGTAGAGACAACTTGTTGGTATCACGTGACATGTAATGGTGTCACACAGGGTATTACGTAACTGAAGCTTGCCACTGAGCCATGACTGGCCAGCCATGTATGGGTTTGTCACAACAAGGAGGCTGAGGTCAGTACATCCGTTTTGTATTTGGTTTACATGGGCTGGCTATATTTCAGTTCTCTGTTAATAACACTGTGGCCAAAACATCCGGAAGTATGTTTTAGTCTTTTTTTCTGGCCATGACACCTGCCCCAGCATCCTGATTATACTTACTGAATAGGTACGTTTGTAGGTGTTCAGTTCAATATCTGCACTACAATCATATTGATTAGTACATTACTCTGAGTAGTTTCGCAGTTGGCAATGAGACTACTCTGAGAGTAAGAGGCACAAGTGACAGAATCTGTATTAAATGTCCTGTTGAGTGCCAGGAAGGAATTTAAGGGAATGAGACCTAAAAAGAACATCTTTGATTCGACAATACCTCATTCTTTTACAAATATAATATCTGGGCTTTCACAAATTATAGTGATTTTTTAAAAAAATCACTAACAAGTGTCCAGCTATTTGTTATGCTAAAAGGGAAATCTCAAAAGTGATATTTTTATTTCCTGTGCATTTCACAGTGGAGCTGCCCCAAAGCAATGGTTTTGTTTTCCCCTCCTCCAGCCCAAGGATCTCCCAGAAATGAACAACTAAGCATTATACCATGGAGTAGTGACAGTGGCACAACGTGATCCTTGCAGAATCTGGCGCTAGGAAAATTAAGAACATAAGAGTGCACTTTGCCATCCCTGGATTGGGAACTCAAGCTCCAGGAGGGAACTCAACTCTAGCTCAGCTTTTACAGAAGCTTAAATGAGTACAGCAGTAATGCTAGAAAAATCCCTGGGATGATTAGCCAGCCACCTGTCCATAAAGCAACAGAAATCCTAGTTCAGCTGTAGACATGACAGCAAGAGATTTGCTAATTAAGATTCAGTAAACATGGGGAAAAAAATAAGATAAAGATTTTCTCTCCTGTTATTTTACATGACTTTTTCCAAGCAAAAAGAAAAGTATAGTGCAGTACCATTTCAAGATCAAATTTTCGTAGTTGTTTGCACACATAATTTTCCACATACCATTGTCTCAGTTCCATGTGAAACCACAGTAATTGTGCAAGCAAATTATGCATGCATGTAACCATGAAAATATGATCTTCAAAGCACTGAGCAGAATGGAAACTCTTCCAGCCATTTATTATTATCTGAACAGTTTTTAATTAAAAAAAACCAGCAACAACAACAACAAAACATTGACATCACTGTGGTATATGCAATTTTCAACTATCATTCCTAAGTAACTTATAAATGAGCTGTCAAGAGGTGTCCACTGTTTGCCAGAAGCTGGGAATGAGGACAGGGGATGGATCACTTGGTGATTACCAGTTCTGTTCATTCCCTCTGGGGCACCTGGCATTGGCCACTGTCTGAAGACAGGATACTGGGCTAGATGGACCTTTGGTCTGAACCAGTGTGGCCATTCCTATGTTCTTATATTCTTAAAAGTTTTAGGTTAGGGCTTCTACTTGCAACCATCATCACATTCCTTTTATAAATTGGGACACTATTCCAAATCTTAAAACAATGAGGCTGTTGTTCTCATGAACTCCGTTTATGTGCACATTACTGCAACAATGAAGGAGATTATATTTCACTCTTCTAAAAATAGCTGAAGGCTGATCTGACAAACAAGGAACCGACTCCACTACCAATCAAACAACACATGGGGTCAAATCAGAAAGACATTGATCACTGGAAAATTTATTCTATTAAACATGATGAAGCAATATTCTTAGGAATGGAAAAGAGTAACGAGCTGTGTGATCAGAGAAGCAAGCACAAAAAGTGACAGTCCGATTTCTTACTTCTGCCAAGATAAACCACGGTCTAAGCAGTTTAAGAAGATTAGTCTGGTGTGCATCATATGCATAGCTTCCAGCAACAATTCTTAAATGGAAATGGAATACTCCTATCAATTAACTCCTAACCAATTATTTATCAAATGAGTAGTTGTGCCTAAAAATACAAATCTAGGCAGAAATCTGAGCAATAAATAAATCAGAGTAATCATGCAACAGTTTACAAAATCACCTATTTCAGAAATGCATATATTTCCCTATATCACTACATAGCATTACAGCATATCTGTCTCTTAATAGCAATTTTACAACACAGGCTTCAAAATATATTGAACCATTCAGTCTCTCTGTTGATTTTGCTACCACCTCTCCACGTGCTGTAATTGTATGACAGTTGTCTATGCTTGTGAAACAATTTATTCATCTATCCTCATTAGCTATTTTTTGGCAATTGCTGCAAAATAAGCAACATTGCCTTCTATTTCAGATTTTGATATTTTTATTGAAAAAAATTGTCAAATGAGAATTTGAGCAGAGAACTAGCCAACTAGTTAGGTTTACCTAACCCACATTGTAGGTACAGGTAGGTTGATGGAAGAATTCTCTGAGGCACCTGGTATAGGCCACTGTTGGAAGACAGGATGCTGAGCTAGATGGACCTTTGGTCTGACCCAGTATGGCCGTTCTTATGTCGCTGTGGAAAAGACAGGTGCCACATTTCTGATAAGGACATTTTAGAGCATAGCATGGAGACTGGGAGAAAATAAAATAAGTATTACATGTCTCTTGCGGTGTTGGTGTACCCATGTTGGTCCCGGGATATTAGAGAGGCCAGGTGGGTGAGGTAATATCTTTTATTGGACCAACTCCTGTTGGTGAAAGAAGCCAGCTTTCAAGCTTACACTGAACTTGTCTCTTTCACCAACAGAAGCTGCTCCAATAAAAGATATTAGAGAGAGAAGAGCTCTACTGTAAAATAGGAGATCCAGGTAACTGTAGTTCCATCAGCTGTTCCTTACTGCTGCTAGTACCATTTCATGCTTTCTGCTTCTCGTTCTATTATAGATTCCCGTTATGTTAACTGGTAATTGTCTTTTTTCAATCCTTCCTCTTCAAGATGAAAAGATAGTGTACGATTTTAAAGGAGTCAGTCTTTTGCTTCAGCCAATAGGCTACTATGGCTTATATTTCTCACACACCCTGTGTGATTTTGATATAATCTCATCTCTTTTCATCCTTTCCAGGAATGGGCTCCAGGGCCTAAAGCCAGGAACCTTTAGATCAGGCCTGCACAACATATGGCCCGTGGATAGGCGAGCTGGAAGAGGTGGGGGGACGATGAGCCGAGCAGGTGGGCAGTGGCAGGGAGGCAGGTGAGCTGGCAGCAGGGGAGGCAGGCTGAGGAGGCAGGCATGAGGCAGGGTGTGAGAGAGGCAGACCAGGAGTGGTGGGGGGATGATGAGCCGAGGCGGTGGGGCAGTGCAGGGGGGCAAGTGAGCCAGCGCGGGGGCGGGGGGCTGAGGAGGTGAGCGGGCGGCGGAGGCTGAGTAGGTGAGCTGGGTGGGGGGATATGAGCGCCGAGCAGTAAGGGCAGTGGAGACAGGGGTGGGTGAGCTGGGCGAGCGGGAGGGTAAGGGATGGGCGGGGGCTGAGGAGGCAAGCGGGGGTAAGTAGGCGAGCCAGAGAGTGGGATGAGCGATGACAAGCCGAGTGGGCAGGCAGTGGCAGGGAGGCAGGTGAGCTGGCAGCAGGGGAGGGGGGCTGAGGAGGCGAGTGGGCGGTGGAGGGTGAGGAGGCAGACCAGGAGTGGTGAGGGGAATGACAAGCCGGGCAGGTGGGCAGTGGCGGGGGCGCCTTTATACTTGGGGACTGGATGGAGGTGAGCAGTGAGTTGGTGGCTGACCTGTTCTACTGATCTTGTCTCTCATAAAAATTGGTCCTTTCTGCTGCTTTTCCCTGGGCTGGAGGTTATCCCAATGTTGCAAAGAGAGTGTTCCCAAAGGAAGGTGCTTGCTTCTAACCCCTGAGGCCGTCAGCATGTCTGCTCTTCTCCAGTCAGCGCACTTGACAAGTTTGATTGTCCTTGGTCTGGCTCCCAGCCCCTCTCCAAGGGTGGCAGCTGTCTGGAGGTGCTGCCTTCCACGCCTTCCTCCGTCACACCTCATTCATTCAACAGGACAATTGATTACAAAGTTGGGGGAAGATCTTATTCTACTTCTAGCAAAAACACATTTTTCTTTTACCTTAATTATACTACCTTAGGGGCCCGCTATAACATATTACCATGGTTCAATACCACTGTTTCAGGGAGGGGGGCGAGAGGGCGTTTTTTCCACAGGGCCGGGCAGTGCTGGAGTGGAGGAGGTTTTGGGGGCAGCTGGGCGGTGCTGGGAGGGTGTTTTGGGGCAGCCGGTGGGGGGGGGGTTCAGCCCTCAGCTATTTTCTTTGGAGTAATACGGCCCTTGCTGCTTTACAAGTTGTGCAGGCCTGCTTTAGATAACAGCCAGTTAGGCTACTAAAACTACTCCAACGCAAGGTGGCCCTTTGCATTTAAAACACCCCTTAATAAGACAGATGGCCCCTATGCCCCCTCACTATTGCTTCCTCAAGTGCTAATTTTACTGTCTTTCCTGACATCAAGATGTGAACCTCTACTACCAAGTGCATCACTAGGGCTCATGCTGACAGAGAGAGACTCCTCTGAGCCTCCCTTCCTATCCTAAATGCTGCTACTAACTTACCGAGAAACCTCTTGCCCTGCTATGAAACCTCCCCTCTCCTGCATCACTTATTAGCCCCATTCATTGAGTCTGACATTTTTACAACCCCCACAACAGTCATGTGCAGAGGGACTAATTCACCAGCTTTCATTTGTCTGTCAATCACCCATGCCTTTGCATGCTAAAACAGCAGAATCTTCCTAAAGCAAAATTTTCACTCTGTACTTATCATTACAGGCAGTTATGGCGTCAGTAATCTACTGGTGTTGTGTGAGGGAATTGTCCTTCCATTGACAGGGCTATTCCTCCACAGCTCATCACCAGCTACTGTGCTCGGCACATCTAATCAGCGGCTCCACAGCTCATCACCAGCAGCCGCCTGCTTTGTTCTGCACTTTTAAATCCATCATCAGCGCGTCAATGCACTTTCCCCTCATCTTTCCCAGTACACAGGTGTGTGCAGACACAGACTGCTGTAGATGAAGTTAAAAACATACATTAATGCAATGCTCAATTGCAGAGTTACATTCACAAGACGCCAGGAAACTAGAAAAAGTAAGAGTCTAACGTTTTGTTAACTGAGCGTCATTGCACATCCTTCAGAGTCCATAGTACGGATTTTACACTATAAATTAAACACCAATATATTAAGCAGCACGTCCAACCAGCAAAACAAGAATGGGAAATTCTATATGTCCAGGCACTGCACCAGAGCTGAGGTGATGGAACCTCAGTGTCTGCATTTATGGCTGCATAGTTGACTTTCCTGAGCTTTTTGGTTTCAAACAACTACTTTGGATGCAGCTTGAAATTCTTGGACTTGTTTATTTTTGAAGTCATCTTCTGGCAGCTCTCAAGCACAGAAGAGTTCCGTAAGTGTTTCTGAAAGGCTCATAACGAATTCTATTTTGAAATTCAAAAGCCCTCCAACAACTGCCCCAGAAAGCAGAATATGATTGCTTGTCTGTAAGTCACAACACCCTCCGACACAGAGGTGTGCTCTTTTCAGCAGAGCACTCTGCATTTGCTTGACTGCACTCAACTAACAGCTACAACAACCATTTCTGAAAGGCCACTCGCTCCTCTTGTTTAGCTCATCACCACCAGCAGCTACACAATCCTTCTTTTTCTATTACCATGACTGATAGCTGTAGCCCCTTCTGTGTAGCAAATCAATGAGGAAATAAATCGAATATTCAGATGAGATGGATAATTCATCCTATATAATGTCTCCAGATTCTCTCTTGGCATAGCTCACTGATTCACAACCAGACTCCCCTCTGAATTAAAATTACACAAATCAAATCAGCAAATAAATTAATAAACCTTATTTCTTGCTCTGTGGATGTATAATCTTGTTGAGCCCAACCTTAACTTGATTCGAGCAGAGGATGTTCATGAAAAGGCATGCAGCATCCTGTGGAATTGGACCCATTATGTGCAATAGAATGATTTATGCAGAGCCTAAATTTGTAGAACCTCTGGAAAGATCAGGTCCACAAATATGACCTCTGTCAATAAAGTGTCTTAGCTCATAGCCTGATGTTTTCATTAGGACTGTCAGACTTACTCACCAGCAACTAATATCCATGGTTTAGCTCTCAATAGTTTAAAAAGAGACTGAGATAAATTGCTCCCTTTGCCCCGTCACAAACCACATGTAGGCATGTGACAGAGAGAGACACCGAGGAATTTATCAATTTAAACAAAGATGGCTCCCATAATCATAACCAAGGAAAGATGCTTTGTTCCTGAAAAAAAGTATGATTCTATTGATAGCACAGTGCTCAGGTGGTATAAACTAAAAGGGAACAGTGGTATAGACCACAAGGGAGGAGGCTGGAGTGAAGACCTTGTAGGGGAGAGGACAGGGGATGGCGTCTCCAAAATTGGCTTTTTTAAGGCCTCTCATCTAGTGTAATCTGGCCTGCTGTAAAAGCAAGACATTTGTTCTTTAGAAGTGGATAAATCATCTCTGGCAGGGATGACTTAACAGTATTCAGAGACGGGACAAACTCCCTCTGAGAATCATCCTCGTGTGCACTTCAGTTAGACAGTGGGATTTTAATATGAGGCTCCTGGGAGTCCCATCCACCACCTCAGTATTAACATTTATGAATCACTGGCCCCAAAGCTTAGTTTTTGGAAGCCAGAGAATGATTCAGTATGTTCCTCCAGCTATCACTGAAAACAAATAAAAATACAGGTTTCCTTTTGCAAAGAAAAATCACCAGTCTCAATATATTTAGCTCAGTGACTTTCATATTCAAATCCAACAACGGCACCCCCTCTCCTCTACACAAAAATGAGGAAGGAATGATCAATATCAGCCTCCACGTGCAAATCCTAAGAGGATGAGCTGAGGGAGCACTAGAGATCTATACTTAAATGAATCCAGCTGTTCAGAATTGCCAACCCAGAATATTTTGGATTTACATTGGTGCAAATGAGAACAAAACTTGATAGCATATATTCAATTTTGTCTGAAATAAAGGGGGGAAATTAAACAGAGGTGGAGGGAAAGGAATGAGATAGACGGGATTTCCTGTTGCAACTCTCTTATTTTTTATAAGGATCTGTTTTTCAAGACCACCAGCTGCCTATATCTGTACATCTTCTTTTCAACTCAAGACACACTCTTGGCATATGAGTAGCCAATACAGATTTTAAACTAATTATGGACCAAATTCCAGTTTCAATAAAGTCAACTGGAGCATTGTCATAGACTAAGATGGGACCAGGGTTTTTATCTATATTAACATTTTTTTAATATTACAGATACAAATAAATCAACACTGCAATAGATGAAGGGGCCCGAGTTTAACAGACATGAGCCACAAAACTCAGAGAGTACGGCCTGATACTTCTCCTTGACCATGCTCATGAATGTTACTGGGCAGCAGTGTGTGAACTAACTATGGGGCCACCACCTTAAAAGGAACATCCTTAAATTACTTAGCTACATATTTACTTAAAAACACTAAATTACACAATTTCTTAAATATTATATATGTTAGAAATTACCACATGGTGCACTTTCATGGCTCTGACTCCCATAACCAAATTTTGGACCTTAAGTGTGAAATTCATCTCTTTCCTAACTCAAGCCATTGCTCAAAATATAAACACGTTAACAGCACATTAGGCTCTGCTCACTCCTAAACCTCGCTGGACCAAGCATGCTCACCAACTCTCCTTTTTCATGCATTTTTTCCTGATTTACAGACACTATCTTCAAACTCAGTTCAGTACTAAATCTGACGTTGGAATTCTTTACAGTGAGGTACTACGGATAGTATCAAGAATATTTTCATTTTTGATGCATCTATTACACAGATTCATCCTAAAGTCTTCAGTCTAGAATTCTGTCAAAACATCTTTCAAAAGAAGGAAGGGCCTGCTTACCTTCAAAATATACCATGCAATATGGATGTAATCATTCATAGGTATATATGCAAACATATCAGTCTGAACTATCAACCTTATACTTGGATTTTAACATAAATGACCAGATGCACAAGTGATTATATTTCCTATTATTTTCAGAAAGAACTTTTGACAGCAAAGTAATGATGTATTGTATAGGGACATGAGTTGATAACCCTGTCACACTGTCTGGAATGGGTCACAGCTGAGAGATCCAATCTCAGGTCAGAGTGCCAAAACCAGCCAGACACTCCCAAACTGCTGTTATATTTCTATAAATAGATTTAACCAAGTCAGCAACAAATGTGTGCTCCTAGACCTCTATACTAGCTCACCTAGAAGCCAACAGCAGTCCCCTTAGGCACTCCAGCCTATATTATCACCCAGACCAACTGGACCTCTATGATGAAAGGTTATTAAAACCAAAAATTACCACACATTAGGTTCTTCCAATCCCAAAGGCTCGATCACTCATCACAGGCCACTGGATTCCTTTATCTTGACTTTCGTAAGGCTTTTGATACCATCTCACATGACTTTCTCAAAAACAAACTAAGGAAATACACCCTAGATGGAACTACTATAAAGTGGGTGCATCTCTGGTTGGAAAGCTGCTCACAGAGAGTAGTTATCAGTGGTTCACAGTCAAGCTGTAAGAGTATAACAAGGGGGTCCCACAGGGATTAGTTCTGGGTCTGGTTCTGTTCAATAGCTTCATCAGTGATTTAGATAATGGCATACAGGATATATACAAACTGGAGAAATGGTCTGAAGTAAATAAGATGAAATTCAGTAAGGACAAATGCAAAGTGCTCCACATAGGAAGGAACAACCAGTTGCACCCATACAAAATGGGGATGACTGCCTAGGAAGGAGTTCTGCAGAATAGGGTCTGGGGAGTCATAGTGAATCAGAAGTTAAATATGAGTCAACAGTGTAACGCTGTTGCAAAAAAAGCAAACATCATTCTGGGACGTATTAGCAGGAGTGTTGTAAGCAAGACAAGAAGTAATTCTTCTGCTCTACACTATACTGATTAGGCATCAACTGGAGTATTGTGTACAGTTCTGGATGCCCCATTTCAGGAAAGATGTGGGCCAGTTGGAGAAAGTCCAGAAAAGAGCAACAAAAAATGATTAAAGGTCTAGAAAATGGGACCTGTGAAGGAAGACTGAAAAAAAATGGGTTTGTTTAGTCTGGAGAAAGGAAGGCTGGGAGGGACATGATTACAGTTTTCAAGTACATAAAAGGTTATTACAAGGAGGAGGGAGAAAAAATGTTCTCATTAACCTCTGAGGATAGGACAAGAAGCAATGGGCTTAATTTGCAGCAAGGCTGGTTTAGGTTGGACATTAGGAAAAACTTCCTAACTGTCAGGGTGGTTAAGCACTGGAATAAATTGCCTAGGGAGGTTGTGGAATCTCCATTATTGGGGCTTTTTAAGAGTAGGTTGGACAAACACCTGTCGGGGATGGTCTAGATAATACTTAGTCCTGCCATGAGAGCAGGGGACTGGACTAGATGACCTCTGGAGGTCCCTTCCAGTCCTATGATTCTATACTTAGGATGTCACCAAAGACAACACTGCCAACCAATTACTTTAGTAAATTAACTAAAGTTTATTAGCTAAAAAAAAAAAGAGGAGTTATTTCAGAAAAGGTAAAGTACATTACAGATGAATTAGAGTTTATAAATCCAGAATGCTAACAGAGGCATTATATCTGCTAGTTTCTATAAGTCTCTCTGGTTTCTCAGATTAGTTCATAGGACCTCTGTCCTTTGTTCAAAATTTCTTTTGCCAAAAATCCAGAGATGTGGTAGGAAAGAGGTCATCAGGGGCCGCTGTTCTTGTCTTTTATATATTGACTCCATATCTGGAAAAATCCTGGTTCTGCCATGTAGCCAGGCCTTCATCGCCTGTGTACCAGGTTACACACATTCAGTGTCTAAGTGCTCAGCCACGAGCCCTTCATTCTAACTGCAAATTTTTCTTGCCTTTTCTGTGGGGAATGTGATGTATGAGGTGTCTCTGGTACTGACAAGCAGGAGTGTTTTTTAAAGTTATTTTTGTTACTCCTGAAGAGCTAACTTGTGAGTGTTTCCCAGACTCAGAACAGGTTTGAGTTACCCACCACACAGCAAAATTTCATAACTCCATACAGAACGTTTGTACAACTACATCGTACAAGGCATACTTTGTACAAGATTTATCACAATTTTGTTAAAGAGGTGACCACAGTAGTGTATATGGTCACCTTCCCTTTCATACAACATCACAAAACCAATGGATCTTTTCCATCTCTACATTTCTATGATTTTTAAACCAGCATAAAATGTAATTTGTGGCCAATTTATATTTACCTTATTTGCATAAATATTTCCATTGATGCCAATGAAGTAGATTGTGGGAATAGGGGGAGCAGGAGTTAACTGTTAGTCTTTAAAGTTTGGAATATGTATGCACAGGGCTGCTCAATTCCTCCTCACACACACAATTAATAAGAAATTACTATTTATGTGTATAGCAGTAGCACGTAGATTACCCAGCCTCGTTATGCTCAGCGCTGTACCAACCTATAGCAGACAGACAGTCCTATTGCAAGGAGCTTATTATCCAAATACAAAGTGAGAAACAAACAGATGGGGGAGCACAAGGAAAAAATAAGATGATTCAAATAATAGAATTCTAATTATAGAACAGGTTTATAGGAAGAATCTTATCAATAAGAGAGTTTGTGAGGTGGGAGGGGTTGTGACTTGCACTACTTTGAGTGCTTTGACACTCGGAATATCTTAATTGGGTTTTTTACTCCTACTGCCTATAATGGGTTTCTACTTTCCTGTAAGTATTTTAGAGTGCCCAGAGCCCTTATTGAGTGTTAGCCTATAAAAATGTGTTACATATGCAAAATCAATTCATTACATAAAAAAAAAAAAAAAAAAAAAAAGTGTCCCTCTGATTACTTCTCACTTGGCTGTAAACTGCATTCCAGCATATTCCCTCTACAACATGTGGGGCATACAACAGATATACGCAATGAGTAAATGTCAGTCTTCAGACTTGTGTGCCATTTAGTTTAAAACCCTGCTCAAGTTTTTGCCCCTACATTTTATTTTAAGGTTGATTACAAGAGGATACCAACTATAAGCAAATTGTGTTCAAAACCTGCAAGAGTAATAGTATTTATTTAAAAGTTATTGTTGAACATTATCCATTAAATTAAAAAACTACATCTCATAGGAAAAACAAAACAAAAAATCTCTCTCTTGGTATTGCTAAAGACCTAACAGAAATATATATTACAGTGTATCAGAAAAATCTCAGTTTTGGGATTTGCACGGTAGCATCTCAGGTGAAAAATCAAGGCAGTAGTAGTCAAACCAGACATACCGATGACTCCAGTCAATCTTTTAGGCCCAGACCCTTAAAAATATTTAGGTGCTCAACTTCCATTGATTTCAATTATCATTAGACACCTAAATATCTTTGAAGATCTGAGCCTGATTCCTTGGACACAAGGAAATGAATCACCTGAATTCTATTTCTGTGATAACTTGAAGATTTCCAGTTAACAGAACATAAGATTCCAGCATTCGTAACAAGGTGGAAGAAATACAGAGAATGTTTTTTTAGTTCACATAATGAGAACACAAATACACTCTGAAACAAATTGTCTCCTCAGATTGATTCATGCATGCAACTCACATTTAAAAGAGACAGAAATCTATCCCTCTGTGTAGAAGGAGTTAAAATGTTTCTAGAATTAGTCAGTTCTTCAGGCCAGATCCTCAGCTGATGCAAGCCAATGCATCTCCCTGGCAGTCAATGGAGTTATAACAATATACGCCCTCTGAGGATCTGGTCTGTCATTTTTTAGATAATGCAAATATTTAGTGCTAGGAGAGATGCATAAGAACATAAGAATGGCCGTACTGAGTCAGACCAAAGGTCCATCTAGCCCAGTATCTGTCTACCAACAGTGGCCAATGCCAGGTGCCCCAGAGGGAGTGAACCTAACAGGCAATAATCAAGTGATCTCTCTCCTGCCATCCATCTCCATCCTCTGACAACAGAGGCTAGGGACACATTCCTTACCCATCCTGGCTAATAGCCATTTAATGGACTTAACCTCCATGAATTTATCCAGTTCTCTTTTAAACGCTGTTATAGTCCTAGCCTTCACAACCTCCTCAGGTAAGGAGTTCCACAAGTTGACTGTGCGCTGTGTGAAGAAGAACTTCCTTTTATTTGTTTTAAACTGCTGCCTATTAATTTCATTTGGTGACCCCTAGTTCTTGTATTATGGGAATAAGTAATAACTTTTCCTTATCCACTTTCTCCACATCACTCATGATTTTATATACCTCTATCATATCCCCCTTAGTCTCCTCTTTTCCAAGCTGAAAAGTCCTAGCCTCTTTAATCTTTCCTCATATGGGACCCATCTCCAACCCCTAATCATTTTAGTTGCCCTTTTCTGAACCTTTTCTAGTGCCAGTATATATTTTTTTGAGATGAGGAGACCACATCTGTACACAGTATTCAAGATGTGGGTGTACCATGGATTTATATAAGGGCAATAATATATTCTCAGTCTTATTCTCTATCCCTTTTTAATGATTCCCTAACATCCTGTTTGCTTTTTTGACCGCCTCTGCACACTGCGTGGACATCTTCAGAGAACTATCCACGATGACTCCAAGATCTTTTTCCTGATTCGTTGTAGCTAAATTAGCCCCCATCATATTGTATGTATAGTTGGGGTTATTTTTTCCAATGTGCATTACTTTACATTTATCCACATTAAATTTCATTTGCCATTTTGTTGCCCAATCACTTAGTTTTGTGAGATCTTTTTGAAGTTCTTCACAGTCTGCTTTGGTCTTAACTATCTTGAGTCAGTTTAGTATCATCTGCAAACTTTGCCACCTCACTGTTTACCCCTTTCTCCAGATCATTTATGAATAAATTGAATAGGATTGGTCCTAGGACTGACCCTTGGGGAACACCACTAGTTACCCTCTCCATTCTGAGAATTTACCATTAATTCCTACCCTTTGTTCCCTGTCTTTTAACCAGTTCTCAATCCATGAAAGGACCTTCCCTTTTATCCCATGACAGCTTAATTTACGTAAGAGCCTTGGTGAGGGACCTTGTCAAAGGCTTTCTGGAAATCTAAGTACACTATGTCCACTGGATCCCCCTTGTCCACATGTTTGTTGACCCCTTCAAAGAACTCTAATAGATTAGTAAGACACGATTTCCCTTTACAGAAACCATGTTGACTTTTGCTCAACAATTTATGTTTTTCTATGTGTCTGACAATTTTATTCTTACTATTGTTTCACTAATTTGCCCGGTACTGACGTTAGACTTACCGGTCTGTAATTGCCGGGATCACCTCTAGAGCCCTTTTTAATATTGGCGTTACATTAGCTAACTTCCAGTCATTGGGTACAGAAGCTGATTTAAAGGACAGGTTACAAACCTAGTTAATAGTTCCGCAAATTTCACATTTGAGTTCTTTCAGAACTCTTGGGTGAATGCCATCTGGTCCCGGTGACTTGTTAATGTTGAAGATCTCTCACTGCTGCTTTCACATGGTTGTTAAGCCATGGTGGCTCTTTTTTAGTTCTTTTACTGTGTTTCTTAATTTGGGGTATACATTGAAGTTGGGCCTCTATTATGGTGTCTTTAAAAAGACACCGCCTGTGTACCAGGTTACACTATTCCAGAGGTTCAGATGACTCACTGTTTTAATAGTTGTATCAGAAATAACACACAGTATGTATCTTCGGTTTTAGTGTGTGAAGAAATATGGCTTTTCTAGTTACATGGGCACTGTAGGTGACATTAATTTCCATGAAGAGGGCCCCACAAAGCCTATGCACCGTTTAAGCCTTTAGGTCTTAGTAGAACGTGACCAGTCATAAGTTTTGTGTTGGCCCTCAGCACAGGGGTAAATTTCAGCAACAACAGCAGAGCTTGCGAATGGCTTACACAAGAAAACCTAAAGATAGTGTTTCTGCAAAAGATATTCTGCAATATCTGAACCACGTTGAATGGATATTTAACGTTATAATCATTTCAGATCATAACACTGCAAACAGAACAAAGCATCTAAAACATTTGTTTGAGAACGTGTGTGTATTCATTTATGAGAGAGTGATTATCTGTTTATTCTACACCCTAATTAACAGCTAGAAAGTGGATAATTTCCTTCACATCTGTATCCAGCTACTAATCTAGCCAATCTCTAAAGCACAAATACATGCAAACTGAAAAGCAAGACTCATTACCTTTGCAGTGAAGGCCATCAGTTGATTTCCACTGGGATCTCGCCTTATTAGCCTGAGTTTTAAATTACAAAGTCACAGATGAAGCTTCATCAAGCAACTGATGAATACGTTTGCCAACCTCATCTCACAAAAGCAGTAATTAACATGCTGACTCTACAATCTGCTGATTGAAGTTGTTATAATACAGTGCCGAGGACAACCAGTAAAGCTCTTTTCACATCTGTAACAACAACTAAGCCATGTTAAAAGTTCTGATTAACTGACATAATTGTCAAAAAGGTGAAGTCATTGAGCTGTACCAGCCTGGAAAAACATTGGTCCAAAGTTTGCCAACATGAACGTAAAGTAGTTCATGCAAATACACAAATTCAGTGAGGCTGCTCACATGCTGAAAATTACATGGTGTATAAATCAATTCAGAAATTTAACATTTAAGCTGATAGAGAATGCAGCAGCCTGCCTATAAAATGGTCCAAAGCCTGCCTGTTTTCTGGATTGAATTTAAAGGGTTGGTCTTGATCTCTGAAGCCCTAAATGATCTGAGATGTTCCCACTGTACCACACTGCCACAGTTGTGACCAGTTGAAGTGCTCACCTTGATCCTTCTCACTTTGCATAGGTGCCCCTTTTTATTTTTGTACAAATCTAGAGGATATAAACACTTATTTGCAGGGACAAGGTGGGTGAGGGAATATCTTTTATTGGACCAACTTCTGTGGATGAGACAGACACGCTTTTGAGCTTACAGAGTTCTTCCTCAGGTCTGGGAAAGGTACCTGAGTGTCACAAACTGATAACAAGGTGGAACAGATTTGTTTTGCATAGGTAGTTAGCACTATTCTAAGGGACCATTCGTCAAGGTCGAGAGGCCCATTAATACCACTGCAGGTCATAGGACAAAAAAAAGGGGAGAGGTTGCGGGAGGTTCAGTGTTTAGTGGATTGGCAAGATTGCCTGTAATTAAGCCATAAATCCACTAATCTCTGTTCAGTCCATGATTCTTAGTGTCTTGCTTGAAAGTTTATGAATTTAAGCTTCCAGGCTGTCTTTTGAAAGTGCAGGTTCTTTGAGTATGAGGACTCAGAGAACAGATGATGATTATTTTTTGTGGGGAAAAGATGCTCATCACAGACGATTAGCATGGTTTTGTCTTTTATTTCCTGTGTGAGTTCATTCAAGAGCGTACTGATTGTCAGGTTGCACTGGATGAGGTACACCACACGCTGTGTTGCGATAGGCATGTGTAGGATCCAGGGAGCATTGTGGGAGGTGATGATCATTGTAGCAGTGGAGACATGTCTGCAGGTTTTCCATCTGATGTGCCGGTAGGGCTTGGTGCTGCTTTAAGTTGGTATGCCCTGGCCCTGTGGGGAGCTTGCGTCTGAAGATGAGCTTGGACAGGCTGGGAGGTTGTTTGAAGGCCAGAAGTGGAGGGTCAGCAAAGTTTTATTTCAGGATGGGATCTCATGGCGTATGGGTTGTAGTTATTTGATGATACCCCGTATGAGTTCCAGGGGGAGCCGGTAGGTGTATTGAGGCAGTTTCTCTCCAGCTATTGGGCGGCCCATTCCATGATGTGATCTACTTCTCTGGTGGAGTGTCCTTATTTGCTAGAGGCAGTTTTGACTGTGGTTAAGTGTTTATCTTGGACTTTCTCCTGTGGTATCTGAGTGCCTGGCTGTAAATAATAGATTGCTTGATGTATTTGGGGTGGTTATTGGATCTATGAAGGTAGCTGTGGTGATCTGTGGGTTTCCTGTGTATGGTTGTCTGTAGGGTTGCATTGTTAAAGTTGAATGTGGTGTCCTGGAAGTTGATGTTAACATTGGAGTGCTCCAGACAGAGCTTAATGGATGGGCGATGGTTGCAGAAGTTGTGGTGGAAATCTATGAGGGGAAAAGATCATCAGTGTATCTTAAGTACGTCATTGGTTTCATGGTGCATTTGTCCAGAAATTCTTCTTCAAGGTGGCCCATGAAGAGGTTGGCATATTGGGGAGTTGGTCCAATGAAAGCTATTCCCTCACCCCACTTTGTATCGCTAATATCCTGGAACCAATACAGCTACAACAACAACATTTTCAGGATCAGACATATATTATATGACAAACATGTATAATAGGCAAACACGCACAGCAAGAGAAATAAGCCCCTGCCTTCAGGAAGTGATGATATACTGATTAAAACAACCTTATCTAGCCTAATCATACTATCCAGGCGTAGCTAAAAGATTTGAAATTTTGAATGTTTATTTTTTGGCAGAATTTTACTTCTCAAAATGGGGCAGGGGACTATCAGTCACAGGGCTAGCTGCACCCATTTGCCCCCTTTCAGGTCTCTCTGCTCACCCTCAGGTCTTGGGCCATATGCCTTGACCTATCCTGGGGTAGAATTTTACAATTCTCCCACACGTCAGCTGAGCTTCGGGTATCTCTTGTATCAACCATGCTTGCCCAGCAGGTCTGGCTGGGTTCGGCACCTGCAGTTCTTCCCTTTGCGAGTCTCTCACCAATGGAGGAGGGATAGCTCAGTGGTTTAAAGCACTAGCCTGTTAAACCCAAGGTTGTGAGTTCAATCCTCAGGGGGCCACTTAGGGATCTGGGAGAGAAATCAGTACTTGGTCCTGCTAGTGAAAGCATGGGGCTGGACTTGATGACCTTTCAGAGTCCCTTACAGTTCTGTGAGATAGGTATATCTCCATATATTATGGTATGTAGTGATAAAACTGCCTTCTGAAAACAAAGTACTGTTTGTTTTGCAGTAGGAACAAAACACTGAGAGGGGAAAGGGGTTTTTAGAACAGTGTACGCACATCTACCTACACTGACGGCAACCTAGGCAGGCCTACTTTCTTCAGTCACTTCACTGGGTGTTTGTCTCCCAGGCTGTGTCTGCACCATAGGCGCTGACTCTGTATGTGCTCCAGGGCTGGCGCGCCCATAGAAAAAAAATTAGTGGGTCCTTAGCACCCACCGGCAGCCAGGCTCTGCCTGCCCCGCACACCTCCCGTTCACCGGTGGCCTTGCTGATCAACTCCTCCCCCACCCACCCCAGCTCCTCCTGGCCGCCACGATCAGTTCTTCCGCGGCACGCAGGACATGCTGGAGGGAGGGGGAGAAGAAGGGATGAGGCATGCTTGGGGGACGGGGACGAACTGGGTGGGAAGGGGTGGGGTGGGGTGAAGCAGGGGTGGGCTGGGAGAAGGGCGGGTGGGGTTTGTGGGAAAGGGGCCAGGTGGGGTGTGGGCCTGGGTGGAGGTCAGGGAGTGTGGAAGCACGCCAAGACCTAGAGACCACGGCTTGGGTCTGCATCGGAGAGTCACTTTAACCAGTAAGAAACTTCATGTGCCAAGGTTCTGAAAAAAAAAAAAAAAACAAAACAAACACACAACAACAACCACCCCAACACCACAACACTCCCCTGAGCAGCATAAGTTACACTGACCGAAGCTCTGCTGTGGACAGCTTGCAGCTGCTTGTCGAAGGTGGTTTAATTATGTTGATGGTAGAGCTCTCTCCTGTTGGCATAGAGCGGCTACATGGGATACAGTTTTTAAAACAGTGATAGTCCTTTTGATCTTCTGGTTCCCAGGCCTTCTCTGTCCTGGCATCGTCTCTTAACTACTCAAGTGTTTGCTGAGATGGGGCTCATCTTGAGCCATCCTTTCCTCACATCCTTTTTTTCCCTTACTGCTCCCTATTAACCTAAGTCACTGGATCCATATGGTAAACATTCCAATAACTACGTAACATATTGTATTCATAAATGACAGAGCAGTTCCAATTCCATCACCAAGCTATTACACTATGGGGCTGTGGATTTAGATTCAATATAGTTATTAGGAATAAAAAAAATGAGAACATGGACAAGTGAAATGCAGGAGGTCACTAAATCCAAGGACAAAAATAAACTTTATACAAACTTCAAAGGACAACAACAGACTTTCTAAAGAGGGTATAATAATTATGCAATACGGTTAGAAATGAAAATGACTGGCTATGTAAGCGGTATTTCATTTATCTTTCCCTATGATGAAAACCATACTTTCATTTCCAGTTTTAGTTCTTCAACAGCTTAAGCTTTTCCAAACATTTTCAGGGATAGAAATACTACTTTTGTGATGCTTTGAGAGTGTTTTCAGTGAAGGACAACAAAAAGTCAATGAAAAATGAAAACCATGTAAACCCTAGCCTGACTGCTGGTCCAAATATCATGGTTAGATGCATAATTTTCCTCCTAAGTTTTGCTTCTGTGACTCCCTGTCCGCTTGATGCTCTGCCTATGGCTCTATATTGCAGATTTCAGGATAAAACTGGCAACAAACATTTTTTCACTAAGAGCTATTATTACATAGATTTATTGACTAAGGGCAATTACTTAGAGATGAAATCATAGACAGCAATTTTGTCTTTCACATATTTGTTAAAATGTAGCTGCTCCCTTTAGGAAGTCTTGCTTAGAGATAACACATTTCTAAAGATGTTACACCATCAGAACACACCACAGAAGCAGCAGTCTTCCAAGTTGCAGTGGTACGTTTCCACTCAAACTTTCTTAGGCATTTTAGTGAATGGGGTGAGATAGTAGAAACAACAAATATCTGAAATGCAATCCTATCTTAGTTTTGTTTCAGAAAATCTGGGGTAAGGACCTCAGAAATAGCAGAAGTGATGATTCAGACGGGACTGATGTATGCCAGATTTCTTAGACTCCAGCACTGATAGCCACTGTAGTCTTTGGAATTAAACATTCTTAGATTCCAAGGGCAGTAGGGACCACTGTGAACATCTAGTCTGACCTCCTGTACAGGATGTGCTTGAGATGCCAACTGACTGTTATAACCTCTTTCACTTGTTAAAGTTTCACAAGACTCCTACTACTGACAGTAGAAATGTCAAACAAAAAACTTTGTGACTTAAAAAACCCAAAAGAATGGACCTAAATATAAAAAGAATTCCTTTCATAAATCAATGATTTCATCGAAATAAAAAACAAAATATGAGGAAAGATTTGTTCTCTGGTTAGTGCATGGGGATTTTAACAACACGACTCCTCCAATGAGATGTGATGGGTCAGATTTTTGCAGCCCTTATTCACGCTGAGTAGAATTTATTCTGATGTGCAGTCCAGTTATTTCAACACGACTACTCATATGAGGAAGTACTGCAAGGTGTGTAAAGGCTGCAGAATCTCATCCTATGGGTTCTATTCTCATTTTAATGAGAAAGCAGCATGTTAAAGTCCCTATGCATCAAGTAGAAGCTAAACCTCTACTCTCTGAATGAAATATTCATATTTCCTGTTCAATCAGAGGAATCTTTTTCCACATGTTACGTGAATCATTCTCAAAAAGGACATATAGCCTCCAAAGGGTGAGGAAGGGCTTATTCCAGTCCTTTTCAAAACCAGCCAGTTCTATCTGCTCTGTTAGAAACTCTTTTGCTCCAACCCAATGTACATGACACAGCAGGCCATGCAATGCATGATGACTTATGCTCTGTGCCACAGAAACATCTTTCACAAAGGTCTTCCAAGAGCGCAGACATTCAATGTTGATCATGACTGAAAGGCTCGGTAATTAGGGATTACTGTAACAGTTAACTACACCGATCTACTCCATATCAAGTTCTTCATCTTTATAAAGATGAGGAAAAAGTCACAATAGCAATCTGATTTTAAAAAAAAGGTGTTTAATTTACAGTCACTGCTCTTGTTCCCTAGCAGAGGACATAGCATGTGATTCAATATTTGTCTTTTAGATGAGGACTAACTAACTATTTGAAAAAAGTCACGTTTCTGACGGACTCTATAGCAATCACTATTTCACTGCAGAGGAAACAAGTCCTTTTTGTGTAAAAGGACTGTGCAGATAAAGCATCTGTATGGAAAATATTTATAAAGAATTTCAGTCACATGAAATTAGAAAATACATTTCTTGAATTACAGTTATTAAAGCAGTTGTATATTTGCTGTTATATTTGCTAACTTCTAAGTGGTTTATTAACAGGGTTTGCAACTTCAAGACCATAAAGATTACAAGTTTACTAAGCCTACTATAGCGATGCATGTTAAGGCTATTAGGCATACGTAAAACAAGACAAAATATGTTAAACTCATAGCTTGGAAAATTAAAGACAAAAAAGGAGTGTAACTGTAATATTGGCTTCTGACAAATCAGCTAATTAATTCTTCATTCACTGAAATGATCAAATAGTATAGACTAGACAGACGGAGAAAAAGATGATACATATTTTGTCCTAGGATAATCCCTACCTGTCAAGGGTCCTGATCCCAGAAACACTAATTTCTAAGATAAGGTTTATGTTCCTCTAAAGATAGATCAAGGAGGAGATAGAAAATTTAGGCTGTCTCTCTTTTTGCATATTGGGCTCTAAAGTGGTATGTAACTTATTTACTGACTTAATACATTTTTAAAATGCACTCTCTTTCCGTTAAATGCAAGCTCTCTCAGATAATGGTGGTTGTGTGCCGACTGACATACCCATAGGCTTTGAGCTGTGATCCTGTCATATCACAAACTGATCAAGATTGAGACTGGTCAGTACTTGGAGACCTCCAATGAAAGCTCAAGTGGTATTAATGACCAAGAAGGTAGCATTCTCCCCTCATAGTTAGAACTGAATTAATGGCTAGGTACAGAGTTTCTGGAGATAACAGAAAACTAAGACCATTAAAGATCACACGACACCTTCTGTAAAGTTATTAGCCATGATCTCCTGGCCAAACAAAAATAACTATTAGCACATTTTGGAAGTATGCCTGGTAGTAAAGAGTACAAACCACAACTCCTGTTCTGGGCTTACTGACCCTGACCCATTTTACAGATGGGTACACTGTTACCACTTACGTAGCTCACAGGGTGGTCACAAGAATGGAGTAATATACGTTTATAAGATACCGAGATCCTAAAGCGCTAAAGGAGGGTAGAAGAAATAATACTTAGCACTGAAAGTAGAACTGAACTGCCCTCTCATTTCAAAACACATTTTTTCTAGCTTCCCTTCCTAAAATCCTTGAGATGCAATGCTGCTGCACCCCATTTTAGAGGCAGCTGCATTTGGGAGGCAGATGAACCAATCCCTACTTATATACACACACAGGCATTATGAGGCACCTTGGAACCTGTCCCTTCTGGATAAGAGATGCCATATAAAATACGAGAAGAATTATATTCCCTTTGAAAGGGGAGCACCCTCTGTGAAACAACAGCATATACTTTTGTGTTTCAGACCTTTCAAGCTAAATAGCGCATACAATAAAAACTTGATCACACTTCAAGACTAATGGATCCAAGAAGAATTTGAGAAGATCAGAGAGTAAAAGATCCTCACTAACGTCAACTCATTTACCATTTTCCGAGATATTAATTAGTGCCAAAAAAAAAGAATCAAACTGGACTTCAGGAGAATTTGATAGAGCCCAACATTTGCCTCTGTCAGACCAGAAAACACAAACCATCGGAAACCTGATTATGTCGAGGATGGCACAATAGTTCACACACAACTGCCTAATTTAGAACTATACATTCTCCTCCACCCCATGTCACAGTGGGAAGGAAAGTCGGAGTTTAAAAAGGTGAAAAGGTGCCCTAAAATTCTGAAGCTCTGCTGCATATTCCTTCCTGGGAACCCAAGGAAGCCCGTCTGTACTATCCTCTACTCCCTTTGTATGATTAGGGGCACACTCGCCTCCCAAACATGGCCAGAAATAAAGTCTGTGGATATTAATATCGGTGAAAGTAACGTTAAGTTCTGTTCTGAGGGCCTCAAACAGGGGAAGCAGAGCCGGAGTAACCAGTGGCAGGGCAGCTCCTGAGGGCTAAGCTGTACATGGCACAAGGCCACTCCAGCAGCTTCAATGTGGCGTGTACCCTTCTCACAGAGCCACAGTCCTCACAAGAAAGGTGGGCTTACTGAGCATGACAGAACTGAAAGGCACAAACCACCATCATGCTGAGGGGAGCATGTAGCAGGGATTCCACATGGCCGAGTCCAGATTCCAGTCCAGGATATGGGCCTTAGACTGCTACCAGGGGCGGCTCTAGACATTTTGCTGCCCCAAGCACGGAGGGGCCACTGGTCCCGCGGCTTCAGCGGACCTCCCGCAGGCAAGCCGCCGAAGGCACTCTGCCTGCCACCCTAGTGGCGACCGGCAGAGCGTCCCCCGTGGCTTGCCGCCCCAGGCGGGCACTTGGAGAGCTGATGCCTGGAGCCGCCCCTGACTGCTACATTTTCAAAGGCGATGTAGCAACACTTGATGCAAAGCCAGGAGGATTTGGAGGGGGCGGGGGAGAGAGAAATACTGACTTACAAAGAGGAAGGGAGGGGGAAACAGACTAATGAAGGAAGCAAAAGTGTTAGAAACAATTCTCCAGAAAAGTAGCTCTGTTTTCAAACTCTTTCCATAGGAAGAATAATCCAGCCAACGCAGTCATTTTGAACAGGAATGTAAAAAAAGTTTTTGATCAATGCCAATATTTTCAGCTTTAAAAACAAATATTCGATTATCCTACCAAAAAAATATTACATGTTACTATAAAAGAGCCAGTGCTAGGCAATGAAAACTGAGCTTAGTGACTCACTAATAGATAATCTTCCTCTAGAGAATATTTCATGTCAAGAACAGGTAGTTCCAAATTACCATGAGAAATGGTTCAGAAGTCCAGTTAGCACACAAGGGGATAGCAGAAACATGCCTGATGGAAATAAATGGGAGAAAACCAGCTAGCCCATGGCTGAAATTCCTTCATTTACAGTGTGATTAAGGAGTCCACTTTTGTGTTTACATGAAACATACCAATTAAAGTTCTACTAAAATGACACTAAGGATTTAGACTCCAAACCTGCAAACACTTACATCATCTTTACAAAGGTTGAGTCCTTAAAAATAAAAAAAATGAATTAATTTAAACTAGCCGTCTTCCTCGCAGAAATGCATGTGGTGCGGGGAAATCCATGACATTATTATCTTTACAACTCTAGACATTTCTTTTATAAATGATGAGGAATCATGTAAACTTGTGAAATAGATTATTGGGGGGGGGAAAATCACTATATTTACTGCTTTAAATACCACAAAACAAATCCACAAATCGTGTGTGTGTGTGCACGCGCGGTGGAGCGGGAGGGATCCCAATAAATGTAAGCCCCAAGTAAGATAAATGATTCGTCCTGGAGCAGGCAATAGGCACCGGGTTCCCTAAAATTTGCAGTTTTCTGGATGATAAAATCAGGACTATTGTTCACACACACACACACACACACACACACACACACACACCAAAAGTTTAATGCACTTAGAGACACAGCCACATATCAGAAAGTCAGATTAAGCATCATGCTTCAGCAATATTTACTTCTAGTTTCCTGTCTGTGGCAGAAAATCTTCAAATACATTTTAAGAAATGGGCTGACTAAAAATGTTGACCAGAGGCCCCAACAGCAGCTCTTTCCACACAGAGCAGGGGGCGGGGAGGGAAGGCAAGGAGGGATGTTCAAACTGACTAAATTTACATCTTGGTCAATTTCACTCAGTTGCTACTATCACAGGCAAAATATTGCTGGATCATGGTTCTGGTCAGCTTGAACATGCTGAAAGCAGGCGAGTATTAGGAAGTAGAAGAAAGAGATGAAAGAGCTAGTCCACATTGCTAATACACACACACTTGAAGACCAAACAGGGCCACAGAATAATAAAATAAGTGGATGGGGGAAAGGAATAAGAGTCTAAGAAATGTTTTAAGCCAAGTATTTTCAATAAAAGTCATTACAATGATTTTATGAAAAAAATGTCCTAGACAAGTTGCTAGAAAGAGGTCGGAGGGCTCTGCGGGAAGTAACTATCCAACCACAGCAGGTAAGCCTAGGATACAGCTACATCAAGTCAACGTAAAAGTTTCATATCCTGATATCTTGTGGTGATGGCTAGAAATGCTACAACTGACCAAGCTGGAAAGAGTATATGAAGCATACATATTTTCCAATCATGCCAACTTGGCATTACAGAATGGTGTAAGCTGGCCTCGTTCCCATCAATAAACATTAGTCAATAAGACAAGAACAATATTTGCAAGAGATGGGTGGACAGAAAGGCAACAACATCATGAATATCAAGAAGTCAACTTTGCCCAAGGCAATGCACTTATGTTACAAGCCGCACTGTGATAAAAGTAATGTGCCAGTCACACTGTCAGGACACATCAGTGGCAATGCACACACATACACACTCAGAAACACTAGCTAGAATCAACACATGTAGCATTACGCGGTCCTAAACATCCAAAATACGTCAACCTGCCACCCAGAGCAGCGTGAACAGTAAGAGTCCTACAGAGCGCCAGCCAACCCAACCTCAGTCATCTAAAGTATCCTCTACAAAGGAGAGACTGAATCAGGGTCCATCATTTCAATGCATCAATGGCTCTTTGCCAATGCCAGTATATAGAATGCATGAACACCAATGCTTGTAGCATATTGACCTAAGCAGACAACCAGAAATTCTATTTCTGGAAATAAGAGTATACCAAAAATAACCAGTTGGCAGTGGATCTAGCAAGAAGTGTGTCTATAAAATAATAGATACATGCTAAGTTGCATCCGATGAAGTGGGTATTCACCCACGAAAGCTCATGGTCCAATACGTTTGTTAGTCTATAAGGTGCTAAAGGACTCTTTGCCACTTTTACAGATCCAGACTAACACGGCTACCCCTCTGATATATGATAAATTCTGTCTTTCATTCTAGGGTCTTCTACCATGCCAGTCACTATGACATCTGAATCCTCCACCTGCTCTTGCTCCCAAATCTATAGACACACCGAATATATTAACAAAAGAAAAACTCTAGAGTAATTAACAGAATGTAAAGTTAGGGGGCAACTTGGCAGGGGAGGAGGAAAGGAACGATGGTGTTAAATGTAAGGAAAAAAGTTTAAAAAAATTACAACAGTAATTTAATAAAATATGCAAAGACTTTCCTCTTATTAGCTCATATGATTCTCCGGAGGTTACTAGTAATATACTGTGCCTGCCATTATTCTGATTTAGACTTTGCTCAATAATGCCCAAATAGCTTCACCTTCCAACAGCAAACAGCGGTGAGCAATAACTGTTGGAAACATCAACTTTTAATGGTGGTTACTGTATTCCAGTGACTTGGTGGTCTCGGTGTAGGTGCTGCATGAGAAATTCACTAACTTTGCTGGCACCTTTGCCGGCATTCTCAGCATACAGGCAAGAGCTACAATCGACTTCCCTCATCCCTAATTTCATTGGCAGGTGGATGTTTGATCAGACCTGCAGGGGAAAGACAATCCCTGGAGTGCTAAGAAGAGAGGAGAGGGGAAAGGCAGGCTTGGGTGCTCTGGGATCTATCCCACCCAGAATGCAGGTGGCAGTTTTCACCTGTCTTCCTCGCCACTCTGGCACAAGGAGAAATTCTCTTCCTCTCCCAGCTGCCACTGCCTGGGCTGTACCTCTCATCCACTTCCTTCCCTGTAGCTGAAGCCCTCATGGCACCCAGCTGCCATTCTAGCATGGTGTCGTTGCTGCCCTGCCCTCAACAATCTACAATGGAGGTGTAGTTGGAATGGCATTGCCAAGGCAGCAGGGGTCTGACCAATGATCAGTTTTTGAAATCAAGAAGGAATTTTTCCATCAGTGGGGAGGAGGGACGACATGACCAGTGGTTTTTTTCACCTTCCTTGCAGCATCCTGAGGGCCTGGTTTTAGGTTAATAAAGAGCAAGGGCAGAATTTAGATGTTAAGTTTATAAATGAGTTGGTCATTTCATCACAACTTGTGGCCAGTGCTGGTGAGAGACAGGTAAATGAGACCGGGAGTTGGCGGGGGGGGGGAGGAGGGGGCGCTATTAGCCTGGAGAAAGAAGGGAGAACTTAAGTCTGCAGATTGAGCTCCCCTTTCCATGTACTCTCATTCCCCTTTGTGAGGAGAAGGCAGGGTGATTCAAAGTTGGCCTGAACCCTAGTGTTAACTCCATTCAGCCTAACCCTTGAGCATTCACTGTTTGTCATAGAAACCATCAACACCCAAATACAGCCCTGATATTTTGGCAAGTGCTCCTCTCCCTGCCATTCAAAGTAAAAAAGTTAAAGTTGTCGTCTTCTCCTTTAAAATCCATCCCCGAGGATGTCTCATTCGCCTTTGTGCTCTGATCAATTAGCTTACCTCAAACTCTTGCTATAGGTACAAAGAGCTGAAATTGATTTCCTCGAATAGATGACTAAAAATTAATTATATCTTGGAAGTAATGCTGTGCAGAATTGGTCAGCCTGTCTCAGTTCAATGACACCTGGGCATTCAAAATGAAGGCAGATCTGGTTTTGTTTCACAGTTCAACTGAGAGTTTTAGAAATTATGATGCTAACAAGCAAACTAATTAATTTAGACCTACTCAGGAACTGACCTTGATGTTGCATAATAATTCATCCAAGATGCCAAGTCTGTAAATCCAGCCAGGTAGCTTGTAAACACAGATATTGAATTTTTGTCAATAAAAGTCAACTAATCAAAGACAGTTTAAAATAAGAAAAAATATATATTTAAGCCCTTAAGTATGTAAAAGTGGCCCTATACTCATCTAAATATTGAAAATAAAAAATACTTTACAATACACTACATAGAAGGTATTTTTCTAGTAAACATTTTACATCTTCTAAAGGAGAAGCTACACAGGTTATACAGTCAACAGATATGGTCAAACATCCAATGCCAGCAGCTAGTAGAAAAATTTCATTTTTCATACCTGTGACATCCAAGAGTTATATGTCACTTCTGGCAAAAATTGGGCCATCAGACACCTGAACCAATAGGTTTGACAATATTTGAGTCAGAGAAGTCAAAAAGGAAAGAGAGAGAGAAGAGAAAAGAAGAGGATGATGGGTGACTGGTTTACTCAGCTCTGATACATTCCCAGTGGGAAAGATATTTTAATCCCACCGCTACAGTATGAACCACAGGGCAGAAGAGGTTGAGGAGCAGAAAAAGGATATCAGACACTCTCTAGAGGCCCTCCAACGGGTAATACTTCATATGCTCGATTATTTAAATTCAAATAATTGTGCCACCTTTGGATATGCAAAGTAGAAGCCCAAACTTGCCTCTTCAGCTCACATAAGGAAGGTTAAACACCTTTTTTCCATTGACTGGAAGGGTTCCTTGTATAAGAAAGAGCCCACAATACTGGGTTTCAGGAGCCATATCCTACTTGCATTACCTGATTATAGTTCCACTGAAGTCACTGGAATTACCTGTGCATGTAGGAACTACTTGCATTAGTTAAAGCCAGAAGATTAGGCCTCAAAACAAAGCTCAAGTATTGCTTAACTACAGCTGAACGGATTGATGTCGAATAGCAGTTTTAGGCAAGGATATAGGACATATTGTTCTAGCCCTACAGTTGAATCACCAAGCTCAGAGTCGTATCAGTTAAAATAATTGATCAGAGCAGAGGTCAATACTGTGAGGTGCTGAGCATGCTCAGCACCCTCTGAAATCAGTCTGCTCAGTACCTCAGTAAACATTAGTTTTTAGTATAATCTGACACCTACATAATGGAACAGACTCGATAATATTTTCAGATTAAGAAGCTGATCATATTGGTTCAAGTTCTATTCCTCATATGGTGTCATCCAAATTAATAACAGATCAGCTATCAAAGCCTATTATTCAAGGATCTAGTCAGGCACAGATGTTAAAAAAAGCATTTATAGGAATATTAAAATGTATTTAAAGCAGTAATAAAGACAGTGTGATTCAGCCTACAGAGCAGGAAAAAGCATTTATAAAAGACATGTAAAAGAATAGTGCAATTGTTTAATCCTGAATGTGATAATTTGCTGATAAATGATTAGGAACAATTATAATGGCTTTATGAAAGAAAAATAGTGTGTTATCTTCTCTGCTTAGCAATAGTGACACTGCTTTGACAAACAGCGGATTCAGAAGATGAAATGTATTGTATTTTGTTGATTCCTTTATAAAGCCTTTGTCACTCTTTTCCTCCATCACACACACACACACACACACACACGCCATTTCTCCTTCGAAAATACACTTCAAGGTAAAAATCTACAATAGTGGGAACACGACATGACAGCAAAGCGTGTGATGTTCCCTGACGTGAAACCCAATACCAAGTGCTCAGTGACTTCGGCTACGAACATTGAGGATATTCAGCATCTTGCAGGATCTGGCCCTCGGAATCCTTTTTGTTATGCTGTTGGTTGTCAAACCCGTATGTGCTCTCATGACAATGTGACATTATTTCCACTCTCTCTCTCTCAAAGACAGTCTCTAATACAGAATTCATTTTTTAAACACTGATGTAGAATGACAGGCTATTAATTTTAAACATCTCTATAGATAATGGAATACTGATTTTTTTTAAGTTGCTCTATTGGTGAAAACAATATTTTCCACTGAAATTACAAATAAATATATCTGATAACCAACACTTGGTTAACCATGTTACTCAGGGAGGTTGGAAGCGTGGGGGATCAGAAGACCAGGATTTCCACATTGCCACAGATTGGCTGGAGATACCTTGACCAAATCACTTACCCTCTCTATGATGTAGTTTCTCCAACTCTTAAATAAAGATGCTAATACTTCCTTGTCTCTCAAGGGAGTTGCATGGCTTAATACATTCACTAATTGTAAAATACTTTGGGGATCCACAGATGGAATGGGGAAAATATTATTACATTTCAGTTAGAGTAGCTAAAAGAGCCATTAAAATGCATTTCTTTAAATTCTCCCTTCCATCTAAAGAGTGGGAGGGCTTCGCTGGACCAGCCAAGAGGAAGCCACCTCTGGGGTCTGCATGCAGGTGGATGTCTCGGGTTACTCATGGTAGTGAAAGAGTGCTCTCTCTGCAACAGCAGCCCATTGGCTGCATGGAAAGGGTCAAACAGAACTGATTGGATAAGATTAAAATCCCTCCTGAGCTGGTTGGACAAATGAGGTGCCCATTCTGGATTCCCTGCTATTCACCTTATACAGAGTGAGGCACCACCAGGTATCCAGCTATATTATGGGCATTTCTCCAGTTGCCTTGGAAAAGGGAAGGAATTTTTGGCTCACTGGCAAGTGGGGCTGGATAGTCTAGTTTTTTCACCTTTTCTGCATCAGCCTAGCAGTTCAGTAGAGAGGACTGGATGGACCCAGTGCACCTTTCCATGTTTGTCTCAACTTTGCCTGGCCCAGTGCAGATTTTCTGGTCAAAACAGAGCCAGATCTCAGGTAGACCCATGGAAGCATGGAATGAAGAGGAGGGTCTATACCCTGCGTGTAGCAAGAGCGGGGCGTTGGTATCTGGTAAAGATCAGGTGCACCCCCTCGCCTGTAATCTGAACCCTCATATAAGGAAGGGTGGGGTGAAGAGTGTTAAAAACGTAAGGGCTTGTTGGGAGTGGAGTGGGAAGGTAAAGAATTGTCTTCCCCATTGCCTGGGCGGTGCATCAGGCTGGAACACTGTACTGCAACATTTTTACGGCTATGGTGTGTGGATTAAACAGGTTTAAGTTCAAAAGTTGTAGCCTCCACTTGAATCAAATATACTGTGTAGGGTCTTCATTCCTGCTGTGTCTGAGTCAATAGGAAAATGCACAACACAGGTTCTGCACAGGTACCACTGAAAAGACAAGCCTACTGCAGAAGGACTCCAGTGGGCGAGGGGGGGATTAGCCTAGCTAGAAGTGAATGTTTGAAAGTCCCAGAGCTCTGGCTGACAAGACCAATGTTTCAATGTGCCACACGCAGAGTGGTCTCTTGTTCTGTTACAAAATGCACAGGTTTGTTTTGTTTTTAAAGGTAAAATCAGCATGTGTGCATTGGTCAAATATTCAGAATGTTAAGTTCTCAAAGACAACATCACATGAATGTGATCAGAGTTCACTTTCATATGTTTTTAAGCGTGACCAAGTTGAATAAAGAAAACTATGAAAAAATATTTAAAGTTTGTCAGAATTGAAATGCAAGTCATACCTTCCTTTGCTTATCTAATCTCCAAGCCCAAAATTCACTTCTGTGAGCAAACACTGCTTGCATGAGTAAAGATAGCATAGCTCCTCGTCTTTTAGGACAGGGGATCCTGGCCGCCCCTATTATTGGTGGCTTTTCTGGCAGAAGTATAGATCCAATATAAATTTCACAAATATAAAAAGTGTCTCCTCTATTTCCAGTCCACACTTAAACATCTTTTCAAATGTATTTCTAGTGTTAGGTTTACTGTTCATGTTGCCCCTTTTCAACCTTAGCGGCTAGTCAAAGTTTGAGGTCCTAGGAATGTTCCAGTTGGAAATAGGCTGGTATTTATTTGGGGCAGTTGTGTTTGTTTATAAAGAACATGGAGAGGCCTAGTATCAGGAGGTAGCCGTGTCTGTATCCACAAAAACAAGACAGAGTCTGGTGGCACCTTAGAGACTAACAAATCTGTTAGCCTTTAAGGTGCCACCAGACTCCTCGTTGTTTTTATAGAGAGGCCTGGGTCTCAGCACAGAAGGAACCAAGAACAAACAGACCAGTTTCTTAGCAAAAGAGGTTTGAGGGCTATAAGCCACCCCAGGCCCAAAGGCTCTCTCTCTAGCTTTTTGGTCACTCTGCGCTTCCTGCTTAGCTTTTCTGGCCTCTCTTTTCCTCTGCCACTCTCTGTTCTTCTCCATTTCCTCAGTATCTGTGTGTTTTCCTCACACTTTGACACACACTTACCCCACCTAGCGCAAGAACTCCTGGATGGGTTCACACACACACACCCCTGTGGTCTTAGGCGAGACTTATGTTTATAGTTATGTTAACAGCATGTCAAAAAATGCCATTTCCGTTTTGATTAACTTTGAGAAAACCTATCAGTTTCAATGAAAGTTTCGATGGGTCGGTTTCTCTCAAATCCTCCCTGGACCTGAGAGAGAGGGAGAGGGAGATTGAAAACCTGGCCTTTTGATCCAGACATTTTGACATAATTCCATTTTTGTGAAAACCTTTGATAGGTTTTTATTTTTTTCCTATAGGGAACAAATACAACTTTTTGAAATCTCAGGAGCTGTCATGAAATGGAATTGGTGTTTCCTAGCCAGCACAACCTATTCCCCTTTCTCTGCTCTTGTCCATTCTCCACTCACTGTAACTAGCCTGAAAAAAAGAATATCGACTTACAGTACTTCTGAAACACTTCAAATCTCAGCTTTTCCCTGTCCTCTCCTTCCTGTTAATATTTTTTTCCTCTTCTTGTCTCCATGGAAGTCACAGCACCCAAATCCATAAAACATTACTTTTCCCTCAAGCTCCTCCTGCAGATCGTTTTGTGATCCTTGGATATTTTCAAGGAGGGCGTATCATTCTAACAGAGAACAAATTTGGGGTAGAGTTTACACAAGGGAAGGAAAGATGAAATGTGTAAGCTAGCTACAATTGCACTGAGAACCCGCACAAGGTATTCTATCCAACACAACTGAAAATGAAGCGATGGCCGATAAAGCAGGGACAAAAAGAAAAGGCTGTGTGTGTAGGCAGAACCAGGCCAGTCACCAGCCATTTAAGCTAGTGAAAGGAGCACCACATTTGCTAACTGAGATCCCCTCATACACAGAGGGATGTGTCACTGGCTGGAAGGTGCTGTGAAGGGTAAAATGGGGGGAACCACACTGCTCAATTTCTTCCTCAGTAGCCTGTTGCCAGACGTCAGAGCTACAGAATTTCCTCGTGCTGTAACCTACACATTAGTAGATCAGAAAGAAGTTTGGGGCTTAATCCCCTCTCACTTATTCTGTGTTTTCCCTTTCAGAAAGAGATATATTAGCATGCAGCAGCCATTGTAATATTAATTAAAAGCTACTATTGGTTACAAACATAGGAATGGCCATACAGGGTCAGACCAATGGTCCATCTAGCCCAGCATCCCGTCTTCTGACAGCAGCCAGTGTCAGATGTGCCAGAGGGAATGAACAGAACAGGCCAATTATTGACTGATCCATCCCTTGTTGGTCAGTCCCAGCTTCTGACACTCAGAGGTTTAGGCAGGCCCACCGACGGAGGTGGGGGGGCAATTGGCCAGGGACCGAGGCGATTTAAAAGGGCCCAGGGGTGCCGCTGCTGCCAGAGTAGGACATAAGGCTCTTAAGCACGCATGGCCGCTCCAGGCCCTGAGCTTTAGGAGAACCCGCAGACCAGCGCAAACGGCCAGTGCGGGCAGTCCCAGAAGTGACAGGTTTGTCACTTCTGCCCCAGGCTCCATCCCCCCTAGGGATGGCCCTGGCCTTGGGGCCTGGACTTTCTGTCAGCGGGCCTGGGTTTAAGAACAGGATTTACACAGAATAAGTGTACTGAGTCCCTAATTATCTTGACTAATGGCCCTATTCTCCATGAACTTATCGAATTCTTTTTTGAACCCAGCTATACTTTTGGCCTTTAATCATAGTTTTTATTTGTTATTGATCTTAGTAGGATGAAGTCTGAATTACAACAATTTGGAGCTTCGAATATAATTACTTTAAAAAAAAAAAAAGGAGGTTAACAATTTCAAGCTAGGGTTCTGACCCAGTCTTGACAGAAGTCCAATGACTGTGTATTAGCCCAGTTGATGCAAAAATCCAAATACATGACTATAATTGCATCTGTAAGTAGTTTTACATCTCATCTCCAATGGGTGGGAAGAACTGGACCAAACCTGGATAGTCCTATCCACTGAAGTCAGTGGAACTACTTGCTTGAGCAATTTGGTCCTGGACTCAAGTTTTCACTTTTTGGCAGCTATTGAAATTGTGGCTTAGAACACAAAGGCTCAGAAAAAATGCTGCCTTTTCATTTTTGAATCTGTTGGGCAGACAAGACAAAGTTCTGTAGTGGAAATGAAAAATAATTGTGGGGGCTTCCTTCAATGTTGTAGTACAAGTCTGAGCTAAGAGTAGAGTACAGAATGTTATAAATCGTGAAGGAGAAGCAAGCACCACAGAATAGACTCCTCGTCTAACCCTCTCTGTATTTCCCATTGTTACTACTCTTTTTCTTTGGAATTTGTATTTCTTTTCACTGCATTTCCATCCTTTATCGTGCTGACTTCCATTGAGTAAAGGAGGGGAAAGGTGTAGAAATTTACCTCTTACAACAAAAAGTGTGCCGGGGATTCAGTGCACACAACAAGGAGCATCTACGCACACAAATGGGTACAAGTAAGTGGCAAGCATAAAACAGAAGAATTTGAAAAATTGTGCAGATCTAGCGCCCAGTTTTCACAAAAGCTGAGCACCACTGACTCCAATTGGAGCTGTGGGTGCTCAGTACCTCTAAAAATCAGGCGTATATTTCTGAATCACAATGTACAGCTAAAAAGCTGCACAGTCTTCTCTGAACGTAGGAGTTCTCTCCAACAAGCTCCCTTTAGAAGTGTCAATGTTTAAAGAGGATTTAAAAGTGTACCAAGTCTCAGCAGAAAAGGCTGCACGCCACAGAATCAAGTCAGTAGCGCTCTCCTCCATCCCATCACTTTTCCTCCCCTGCCGTACCTTTTTAAACAGTCTCTCTTCCTCCCATTCATAAATCTAATATTTGATATCTGAGATATATCCCAGAGACTCCAGATTGGGACTGTCTCTGTGCTATCAAGTCTACTACTAATCACCACAAGTTCTCTTGCCCTAGTCAGTCATTTAGTAGCTCAGGGGAAGAGATGAACTAAGAAGGCAGCTGGTGGTGGTGTTCAAAACAATATTACTGGTTTTCTCAAATGGGTACCCACGGGCTAGGGAGTTTAGATTCACCATTAAATACAGCCATTACAACCCCACAACCATCCCTTAGAGGTAATAAATGCTGCCTAACTCTAGTTAATGTTGTCAAGCCTGTAACGCACATGAGAGATGGAACCCTGGAGCAGACACGCAGCTATTCCATTGCTATTTCTCAAGTTTCCCTTGTGTTTGAGTCAAATCAATCTCTTCCCCCAAAGTGATACTCTAATTATTAAAACATTAGAAGTGTTCAGTGAATGCTGACCCTCTCTTCCTCTTACACTGACCTCGCCTCCTACACAGCTCTCGTAAAACTAATTATGTTTCAAATGAGATCTCAGTGTTAGCATTACCTTACCCTTCCGTCATTGACGAGACTGAAGTGTTTCTTGCCTGATGTGCGTTTCGATTCCTCCACCTCCTTCTGCTCTCTACAAGACTACAACTATCGAGTAGGCAGCCATATGATCAGTATCAGAAACAAGTCTGTTGCCAAAGTGATCACAGAGATATAAAATACCGTCCTATGCCAAAACGTGAAGAGTACAGCACGTATACAGCCAAGATGCTTCTTTCCAGGTGAACTTTCGGAATGCCAAGTTAAACTACATAGGGACAACATGGTTAGAGAGTCCATAGCTTACAGTTACAAATAGTAAAGAAACTGTTGAACACAAAGTATACCAAAGCTAAAGTCAGTTACTAAGGCCACTACAAAGCACGAACACAAATAATTCCACTGAAGTCACCAGGGCTACTTGTCTGCAGAAAGTAAGTTAAAAATCACACACACAAATGTTTTCAGGATCAGGATCTTGGACTGCAGGCTCTTTGAAGTGGGAAATGGGTATTAATATAATGTTTATAATATGCCATGTAAATTTAAGCTCTTCCATTGTTGCAGTTGTGTTGGTCCCACAATATTAAGAGAGACAACATGGGTGAAGTAATTTCTTTAAATCGGACCAACTTCTATGGGGTGAAAGAGACAAGCTTTTGAACTTACACTGAATCTTGTCTCTTTCACTAACAGAAGTTGGTCCAGTAAAAGATATTACCTTACCTGCCTTGTCACTCATGTAAATCTAATATTAATAAAACACTCTGCAGAAATCTAAGGTTTTGTAGGTTCACTGCTTGCAGGGAGGGACTGACCAGGGCTGGCGCTACCATTTAGGCAGCCTAGGCAATCGCCTAGGGTGCCAGGATTATTGAGGGGGCGGCATTTTGCCGGGGGGGGGCTGCAGGCGGCTCCGGTTGACCTGTTGGTCCGCAGCTCCGGTGGAGCTGCCGCAGTCATGCTTGCAGATGGTCTGCTGCTCCTGCGGCTCCAGTGGACCTCCCACAGGCATGTCTGCGGCAGCTTCACCAAAGCCACGGGATCAGCGCGGGGGGCGGCAAAATGGCCGTGCGCCTAGGGCGCACAAAACCCTGGCGTCGGTCCTAGGACTGACCAGTAACGTTTGCCAAGCTTTTCCCCAGAGGAAGGAAAACCAGAATGCACTGAAAATACCTCTGCTTCTTTCATGTTCTGCAGTAGAAAAGACGTGGGAAATTAACATGCATTTGACCCACCGCTATACTGCTGCATAAAATTCCCAAAGCACAGTGATAATATCAGTGCTTCTGCAGAAAAATCACAGCACAAGCTACACAAACACCACTTAAAGATAAGTCTTCATAGGACTAGGGGTGGCATTCAGGAGAAAACACACATGCCTGGGGTCTGAGCCATAACTTTTGCCTTTCTTCTGGTCTGCATGGGACACTAGAATTCATCCCTTTTGGCAGCTCCTTGCAGGGCTCTTTGGGGCTTTTTCCCTCCTTTTGGTTTTCTTTGTCTTAGGGGTTCCCTTTTGATGACAGGATTTTGTAACCTGCTGGGAAGGCACGGATGATTACTTTAAATTTCATTTCTATCCTAGTTATAAAAAGATGACAGGGTTACACTGCCTTCTGTGCAATCAGCAAGTGCCTCATCATAAATACCAGTTATATGTGAGTTAAATGATTATTAAGTCCCAAAGTTCAGAACTGGGGTCTACAACTGTCATCTTAATGAAGAATCCTTCAACTAATGCAGAAAAGGATTTTTGAAACTAGTGAGAGAACACTGTGGATTTTTGATACGAAAGGTGATTTCCATTTTTTTTTTTTAATTGCTAGTGTCGTATATTTAGAGGTCGGATGTTGAGAATACCACCTTGAGATTTAGAAGGAGTTATTACATCTTTAGAATAGTTGTACTTTTGCAGAACCAAATGCAGTTACAGATAATGAATCATAACAAGAGATTGTTACTGTAAATATTCCTAGCATGAATATGTTAACAACAGCCCACTAATTGGAACCAATCCTACAGCCAGATACAGAGAACTCCTACTGATGTCAATGGGAATTTTGAATGGATGAGGACCTCACGCCAGGAGATGAACATCTGTTGTGATGTGGAATGTTAATATTAAATATAAGGGGGCCTTGCTTCAGATTTTGGCAATCGCTCCACAGTGGGTAATGCAGATATCTTGTCAAGTATATCTGAGGTCTCAAACAGAAATGATGCAGGTGCCTTTATAATTACAATAGGCAGGAAACAAAATAATACAACCAAGTTTAACCATTAATTCTGAGTAAGTGATTAAGATAAGGTTTAAAAAATGGGCAGCAGGTTTAAAACATAAAAAAGGAAGTTCTTCTTCACACAGCGCACAGTCAACTTGTGGAACTTCTTGCCTGAGGAGGTTGTGAAGGCTGGGACTATAATAGCGTTTAAAAGAGAACTAGATAAATTCATGGAGGTTAAGTCCATTAATGGCTATTAGCCAGGATGGGTAAGGAATGCCGTCCCTAGCCTCTGTTTGTCAGAGGGTGGAGATGGATGGCAGGAGAGAGATCACTTGATCATTACCTATTAGGTTCACTCTCTCTGGGGCACTTGGCACTGGCCACTGTCAGTAGACAGGATACTGGGCTAGATGGACCTTTGGTCTAACCCAGTATGGCCCTTCTCATGTTCTTTTTCAAACACAACTCCTGATGCATGAGTCAGTAGAAGCAATGGGCCATTATTAGATCCAATCTACCAGAACAGAAAACTGAGTTCGTGCGTCAAGTTGCTGTCACTGGCGAAGTCTGCCAGTGCTCTATTTTCTGAGGTCCAAAACTGGCAAGGAAACTTTCAATAAAGAGAAACTCCTTGCTTTCTACCAGATTTGGCAGAACAACAGTGCCTAGGCACCAACAGGTTTTTCCTACAAGATGTTCCCATTTGCAGCATATTTTGAGGCAATGGGCTCAGATCAGGAAATCAGCAGTGTATCTTGTCTTTACACTGCTATACCTTGGGACAATTACTTATTTTAAAGACACATGAATCAGCGAGTGCTACAACTGTTGAGATCAGCTTATTTATTTGTCTCATTTTTCCTTAGACCTTTCAATCATAAATTGGATCATGCTGTATTATGGAGCACTCCCACAAAGAAGACAACTACCAGCAGGTTTCCCAGAGTTCTGACTTTTCTGCCAGGCACCTGAATTTTTTATGTGCTCTGTTTCCTGCAGTCACCAAGTTAAAACACTATCCACCCTTCCAAAACCTTTCACCCCGAGCGTCACTGTTTCAACAGAGCTTCAATCTGAGTCAGCTTTGAAAATACTCCCTGATTTTGCATTCAGACAGAGAAGATATAGTGCCTGCATTGTGTCACTCTGCTGGCTTAGGCTATGAAACTTCTGTGTAAAGTTATCAAACCTTGCAGCCAAGGTAGGCGACAGGAAGACAGACTGACTATGGCTATCTTGCTGTGTGAAGTTCTGCAACTGCACAATTAAAATTGGGGGAGGAAAAAGGGGGGAGATAATTCATTTCTTTGGTTTGGGGGATTTTTCCCCAGTGTCCTCAAAAGGGACATGTATGTGGGAATCACCAGTTTACTGCATCCCATCCAAAAGGTTGAAATAAATTCTGCAAGTGTCTAGGTTATAGTATATGAATATGAGACAGCATAAATTCTCCCAGGAATCAGGACCTGATCCAAAGCCCGCTGAAGACTATAAAGCCCTGGTCCTTCACTGTAAGGCTTGTCTCACTCAATCAAATGTTTAACAAAGAAAAACAAAATACTTTAGCCCCAAATGGATGATCCTGATAAAGCCCCAACACAGAACAAGACTCTTCATAGGTATCCATCTGGAATGCTGGCTATACTGTTCTCCAAGTGAGTAGACAGACTACTGAAAAGAAGCCTTCAGATTAGATTTCCAACATTTTTTTCAGGAAAGAATTACCTAAAAAGTCATCTGCTTTGCCATTGCCACCCCTATTCCTTCCCCGCACCACACACACACACACACACACACACACACACACAACCTCATGCCCCCACTCACACACTTCTCAATACCCTACAGGTCAGGAATCAGACTCAAGGGAGTTCGCCTGTGTTAAGCACATGTTTATCTAGGGATGAACATTTTGACTATTTCTTGAATACATAACTCAAATTGAAAAGGGAACTATTTCTGACGGTCAAACTACTACAGCAAGAACTAAGAGCCTTATGCAGCATTCTTAGAGTACCCAAGACTCCCCCTGTAGCCAAAGGGAAACTTGCAGTCTGAAGGAAAGCAAGCTCAGGCCCTGCATTTGTGCAAAGGGGGCAGTCAAGGTGCTCACTTTTGTTCTTCAAAAATGAAACGTTTTCTTTTATGAAACAGCCAGAGTACTGCTCGAGGCATGGATGTAAACCTAGCTGTGCAACTGGACTCTGAGTTTACATCTCCAGAAGTGGCGGGATATATCTTGCAGCTTGTCTAATACTCATATTTAGACAAGAAATCAATGTTTGCATCTGAAATGTTTTCATATCTGCTGTAGCATTTTCCACAATTTAAAGGTGCATATGCCTTGCTTCATGGCGTTAATCCACATTGATTACTTAGGCTGAAATACCTGGTCTTCTGGTACTGACGGGCTATTTTTAAAAGCAGCTGCACCTGGGGTTATAGGTAAGTAGTTATAAATAGGGGGACTAACAAAAGTTGAGACCAATACTTGCTTCCCTCTCCAGAGAGGATGCAAGGAGAGCAGTTATTTTTAAAATAGAGACAATTCTTCCTGCTGTTATATTCCGTTACTGGAGTCAGTAGGGTTGCACAGGTGTAACTCAACAGACAATTTGATCTAAAATACTTAACACAAGCAGAGAACACTTCTATGCATGTCTTGTTATATCCAGGGGCACAACTTTTCATGATTCTATTGTAATCAGGACCTACTTCATGGACCCAGTTAAGAGCTACTGTAAGTAGAGCTAATTCCACAGACTTCACTGGAGTTCCATCTGCTTATATTAGTGCTGAATTTGACCTTACAAGTTCAGTTGAAAAACACTGGGGAGGGGGAAGTTTTATTTTGAGAATAAATAAGTGTTTTCCTTTTTTATACAAAGTTTCACAGGTATAAAGAGAAAGATTGATATTCAATTCACACTATGAAAACAATTTCCATTGTCACTCAGTGTGGAACCATAGTAGTCTGCGAGCTTTGTTTATGTCAAGTACTTAACTCCACAATATATTAGAGAGCAAGGGGGACACGAAAATCTCTCCAAAACAAACCACATGAATCTACATAAATATAACTGTGCATCATCCTTTCCAGGATTGCTTAGCCAACCCAGAAGCATAAAGAGTGTACACACATATACAATGGTAAACCTTCCTCTAGCTTCCACTCAGAGTACAGTTCTGATACACAGATAGAACAGCCAGCCCATTTTGAGAATGGCTGTATTCATTTAAACGTTTAGTTAAGAATGCCATCACTGTCAGTCATCCCAAGAAACCTCCAACCGTTTTGAAGAAAAACTAATTCAAATAGGAAATCAGTATCCAGAGCCTCTGAAGAGAACTTCCATGGAGAAATTGATAAATATTATCTCCTTACCACCACATTGGGGTGCACTGCAGAAATTAAAAGAAAATAACTATAGCCACACACTGCTACAAAGATATCAAACTTCCTGTAAATATTATCTCCTTATGTTGATTTTTGATATATTAGTCAATTTAAGTTTAGATCTAGATTGAGAGAGAAGACACTAATGCCAGTTCTAAAAGACTCATCCCAGCGTAGTTTTCCTCAGGGTTTTGGCATATACACTTTGTGGTACATGCTCAGGGACACTTGTGTGTGTGTGCGCGCGCGTGTAAGTCAGTCTCAGTCAGTTACATGTGTTTGCCTCAATGTTTTGGGAAATATGAGTATGCCACACAAACTATACATATGCACCAGAAAGTGTAAGGTACGTTAATAAGTGCATGTAAAGATAAATATAATGATTTGCAGACTGAACAAAACATTAAACACTTAAATTACATTGAAAATGTTACACTAAAGAGCAGGCATTACAGAATCTTCTTTTTTAAGACTATAATGCAGTTCTAAATCATGTAAAACAACTCCTTAGAATGCAGGAACCTTTCATTCTGTATTGCTTGTTAAGTTATTTTGATACCTTTTTGGTAAACAAGCCATTAACAAAAAATGGTTGTTCACAGACTTTGACACTGAAGTATATTTTTAAAAGAAAAAGACCATTCAGTGTCAAAAATTTTCTTTGGAAACTGTAGTTTTTTATGACACATCCAGATTATGGATTTTCATATTTTCCACCAAAAGCAATTCAATAAAAATATTTTAAATGAATATTTTGAAGACAATTCATACAATATAACAAGAGGAAACAAAACTTAGTTTAAAAAGCGTATTAAATGCAAAAACAAGTTTGCACGATGCAATGTTTTTAACATGACCTTAGAAGCCAAGAAACTAAAAAAAGGAATACATGAAAAGGCTCTCAGCCTTGAAATTGAATTACCTGGCTTTGGTCAAGATGTGCTAGGACTGCTAAAAACAAATAACATACCAGAAAACTTGTTTATTTCTTTAAAAAAAAGGCAGAAACTGTTTTTTTTTTCCTTCGTGGAAGGTTAAAAACCTTGTGTAATTCAGCTGTAAGAGCCCAGTGGCTCCACTCTACCTTATAAATAAATATTTAAGGCAGTTGATAGATATATTGAAAACAGGTAGCAATGCTCCTTATTAAAAAGATGCAGCACACACAGGCTACCTTCCCGAATGTACTCATCCAATATCTCAAATTAGATAGGCCCTAATATAGGCTAATTGCCAGTCACATTTACCCTTGTGTGTGGAGCCCATTAAAGCCTGATACCTGGGATTGTCTGCTTTATAAACTCTATATTGGAAAGAGCAGGTTTGTGTAATTATTATCAAGCAAAACGGTGTTCTTGTTCTGGGATCTAGTTGGCCAAGTTCCACTCAGTGCAAGGTGTATACTAACCCCTTGAACACAGTCAGGTGTGGGGGAAGGGTTCTTAATGGAAACCCTGCGCCAACCTTCTGAAGAGGGGAGAAGCAGCAGCACTCCCCCAACACACACACCCTCCTCTCCTATGCATTCTCTTCTGCCGCTGTGCATCTCCCAGCAGCCGCCCAGCTGCCATGCCACAGAGCTGTAGAGCCAACTAATCCACTTGCGGTTCTCTGCAACTCCGCTCCTCCTCCTCCCCCGTCTCCATGGCAATTGTTACCCAGTTTACATCCAGTAGCAAAACCCGGCCAGGGCATGGCAGGAGCTGGCCAGAGGGAGGGGATGTGAATCGGATACACAGCATCCCCCACCCCCACCTCCCCGGTGCAGATTCCACAGGGGACCCGCTGCCTGGCTGGGGGGTACAGGGGGGTTCGGCTCCCTGCTCGCAGCCTGTGACTGACACACACACACACCCCTGGCCAGAGAGCAGATTAGTGTTGGGGGGGGCTGGGGGGGCGCGGCGTTGCGGATCGCTCCCAAGCTGGCCGGGCACCTGAACTGAAAGCGAGCCCAAATGCGGCTCCAACCGCGCGGGGGCGGGGGGGGAGACCTCTCCGGGCGAAGCATCCAGCACTGCGGGCCCCATTTGCCTCCCCGCACTTGCTGCGAGCACAGAAGCGAATTATCCCTCGTTCACACACACTATTGACACCCGGTCCAGACGTTTGGTGCTGCTATGCGAGCAGGGGCAGCAGCCACCGCGCCCCCCGGCGGGATGCTGCTCTCACACCGCCCCGGGGCGGGGCCCCCACAGATCGAGAGCAGCCCGGGGGGTGTTGTGTTGTGTCCCCCCCCCCACCCCCAAGATCCTCAGGAGGGACGCACGATGCATGGAGCAAGCCGGGGTCATGCGAGGGAGCAGGCTCGGGCGGGCAGGCGGACTTACCCTTGGAAGCATCTTTCTCTTCTTTGGGCTTGATCACCTTCCCGCTCATAGATCCCAGCTTGCTCGGAGAGATTCCCCCAGGAGACTCGCGCTCGCCGGCCGGCCGGACCCAGAGAGAAACCGCGGCGGGGAGGGGAAGGGGGGGTGAGGGGGGAGGAAAAGGGGGGGGATCCTAGAAGGAAAAAACAAACCACCCGCTCCTCTTCCTCCTCCTCGGCCGGTGCGGAGTCTCCCCGCCGCTGCGCCGCCTGCACGAGAGAGGAGACGGGGTGCGGTGAGTGACGGGGACGCCTGGGCAGAATCTCCCCCCGTCCCTCCGCCCCGCTGTGCCGGCTGCACAGAGCAGCCCCCTCCCCGGCTCTGGGCGCGGGGTGGGGGCGTGTGGAGCAAACCGGAGGGGCGGGGAGGGGTGGAGAAGACCAGACGGGGGAGATGGAGCAGACCAGAGCTGGGTGCGGGGTATGTGTGGAGCAGACTGGAGTGGCGGGGGTGGAGGTGGAGAAGACCAGAAGGGGGTGCGGGGGGTGCGTGGAGCAGACCGGAGTGGCTGGAGGGGGGCGCGGGGAGCAGACCGGAGTGGCGAGGGTGGAGAAGACCGGACAGGGGAGATGGAGCAGACCAGGGGTGGGGTGCAAGATGAGCTCGCCGCATTCCCCCTCTGGGGGAAGGAAGGAGGGAGCCACGGGCCCGAGGCGGGCACACTGCGGAACTGGGTCGCTGCCTGCCGGGGGAAGGCCAGGACAAGGGAGGGGACCCACAGCTCCTTCTCCGCTGCCCTCCGCCCCAGGGATCCCGCAGGCGAGTGGTGGCCGGGGAGGGGTGGGCTGCTGCCCAGACCCTCCTGCTAGAAACGGGGTTGAGGACGGTCATCCTGCCCAGTCCCACCCCCACCTGCGGGAAGGGGACCCGGCCCCAGCGCTAGCTGTAGGGTCTTTGTGGACACGCCAGCAGACAAAGCCCCTGCTCTGTATTCACCGTAGCCCCAGTCAGTGTCAGCTACTCCCCCCTCTGCCAGCATCAGCCCCTTGCCAGCTGCCGGGGGGCGGGGCTCTCGCCTCCCTCTCTCCCCAAACCTGGGCACCGATCCTGGGATCACCGCATGCGGCAATAACCCAACACCCCCCGCCACGGCTGAGATCGCAGCTGGGGCCGCCTGGCCCACCGGCGCTGGGGCGAGACATGCCCCGGAGCAGGGAGCGAGGCGTGCAGGGGCTGATAACGGGCTCGGGGACATACGGGGCTGGAGACAGAGAGGCACTTCCAGCACCTGCCAGCCCAGGATGTGACCCGCCCCAGGGCCAGGCGCTCCGGGGATTTCCCCGGGGTAGCTGTAGCAACGCTGGGCCGAACTCTTGCCGTGGAAGGGGAGCTGTAACTAAACCAGCACAGAGCCCTGGCTCGGTCCCAGCCGGGAGGCGAGGATTTCCTCCCCCCCCCCCCCCCCCCACCACAACTTACAAAAGGGAAAGAAAGCATTCCTTGACGAGTTTCGTTAGCTTGTTATGTGTTCTGAACTGTGTTGAGCAGGGCCACCAGCTTGTTGAGTGAGATGTCGCTGCCTGAAGGCCGGGAGATGCAGCGCTGGGTGGAGGAGTAGGGGCCGGGAGGCTGGCTCACGCCGGAGCGGGACCCTGTTGCTGCAGGAAAGCGGGGGGGGGGGGGGAGTCTGAAAGGAGACAACCCCTTCAAGTAGCAGCGGGAGCGTTTTTCTGCACAGACCTGCCTGCTAAAGGAGCAGCTCTCGGGGCGAGCGGGAGCCCCGTGGAGGGCACAGGGGTGCGGGTACCGACCGCGCGCTTAGCTGCATCCCACGGGGATTTTTGAGAAGGCTCAAACTAGCTCCAGGGCCTGCGGGCTGGTGGGAAGCCACAGACCCTCTCCTATTTCACGCAGACACCGTCCCGCCAGTTTCCCTCTACAAGTCTGCGATGGCCTCTCTGTTTTCCTTCTCCTGGGATCCTGGCTGTTTTGAAGGCGCCCCGTGTAGCAGTAGGTGCTGTCCCGCTTGCGCATTACGCGTCTGGGTGCTATATAAAGAAAGACGCGCCCATGGGCTCACTACATCTCATAAACTAGGGGTTTCGGTTAACCTACGTGCCGCAAGAGCCTTGGTTCTGAACTTTCCCTTCCTCTCAGGGAGTTGATTGAACGCGGCTATAGAGACAACCCAGCAGTTCTTCAACCTGCCACTAACTCATCGGCACCCGCTGCTCTTACCTTTGCGACAAATGAACCTCCTCCCCAAGCCCCTGCTGCAGTCCTGGCTCAGGCCAAACAACACTCAGGAGGTTATAAATGGGAGTTTTGGTAGAATAAGGGGCGCAGGTCATAGGATCTATTGTCTGCCTCTGGTGGGGTGGTTCTTAGTCTCCTTCATACCCTTTTGTGGTTTTTACACCAGGTTTCAGGAAGAACCATGATCTTGGGAGGCTTGGTTTGGAAAGTGCGTTAGAAAAGGTCGCATTCAGCACTCCCCGGTGGCGCTGCTCGATTCCTTTCGTCTGGTGCTAGTTCAGAGGGCGGGTCTGCGTTGCTGTGAAGCCACCCAGCACCTTGAAGATGCAGACACTTAACACTAGGGAGCTATAGTCCCGTGTCCTGCATTTCCCACCCCATCGCACCCCGCAGTCTCGCTCTGCTTCGCGTCACCCTTCACAGTATGAAAATCATACGCCTGTAGCTTAGCTGAAACAAGAGGGTCACCCCAGGATCCGCTCTGGCCAGGTCTGGGCAGCGTTCTAGCTTCACCGGACACGTGAACCAAAAAACTACACCCCGCCCTTAGGTATGGCCCTGACAAGTGCCATTTCTGGCACGATCTCTTCCCTGTCAAGAAACAGGAGCTACGCACGGTAGCAGAAAGCAGCAGCGAGCTACCATGTGCACACTGGGTTTCTGAATACTTAGTACACACAAACGGTGATGATTCTATATTTAGGCTGGAGATCCTTTGCAGATCACAAACGCAGAGCTAGCCAGCCTTCCTCAGGGGTTCTCCAAAAGCTGCCCCAAAGCCCTCCGCACAGAGGCAGTTCAGAGGTACAAAGTCTTCAGACTGGGATCCCTTAAGCACCTAAAATATATCTCCAGGTCCGCAGCCAAACGGCCCGAACCCCAGAGAAATCAAACGGGGGCTACAGGCATTGAGATCCCCTGGAAATCGGCCCACTTCTATAGGTGCCCAGTTTCATGACCAACCGTTTCAAGCGCCCAGAGGAAGCAGGAGAAGCCGCCACCAGGAGACCCTAAGGCGTTCGCCCTCAAACGGTTCGTTCCCCACCCGCAATGAGAGCCTTTCTGCTTTGGCCACTTCAGCAACCCACTTCAAGCACACGTTACCCGTGGGTCCCTTTTCAAGCTACACACCAGTGCGCCCAGCGCGTAACCCTTTCACTACCGCAGCGTCTCCATTCCTTCTCTCCCCCCACCCCCTCTCTCGACAAGGGGGAGACGAACCATGGCAGGAAGATGTGTTTCGGGACGAAACCTCCCCCATCCCAATTTACCTTGGGTTGCCAAGCCTCCGCCAACCTCTGCTTAATCAGGGCCAGTATTGCATCTGCTTTGGGGAGCAGCCGGGGTATTGCGAGATGTAACCAGCGAGAAGCGAAGCTACTGGGGTCCCGGGAGTTATGATTCCATAGATGCCCGGGGGGGGGGGGGGAGAGCAGAGAAGCGGTTAACTACTAAGCAGCAGCGCCTCAATTCGGAGCAGCTCTTTAGAAGAAGGGGAAAGCGTCCCCGGGGATCACTGCGAGCGGAGTATGTTGCAACAGCTCTCTTTTGCAGCTGCCTTTTGTTCCGAGCCCCACTCCGCTCGCCACCACTCGCACGCTTGGCTTGCTCGGTTTCTTTCACCTACCTTGCGCTGGAGAGCGTTGCGAAGCCCTGTCTGGGAGCGCCAAGAGTCAAACCCCCCGATTAGTGGAGCTAGCCTAGCCCAGGCTCGCAGGCCCCCAACACGGGAGAAGCCGCGATCCTGTCCTTAGCACGTGCTTTTCTGCGCCCTTCCCACTCCAGTAGATCCGGGCCAGACCCCTCAGCCGAGCCCAGCCTTCAGGGCACAGGGAGAGGGGGTTAGGCGCATGCTGGTTGCAATCACAAGGGTCATCGGCGAAAGGCAGCCCGCGGGCCGTCCGCCCTGGAGAGTGGGACGTCACAGGGTCTCTCGAAGTGCGGCTATTTTTAGGGACACTGAATTCCTCCTCCCCAAGTTCTGTGCCTTTCCAGCTCGGCCCCGCTGCGGAAAACAGCTGCGGGGAAGGTCCTGCGAGAAAACACACGGGAGGGGGCGAGAAAAACTTTAGTTCCCGCTGTGTATCAATCTCGGGTAGCTTTTCTCGGCCAAGAGCTGCCGAACCCCGCAGTCGTGGGCGCGCTGCAAGGGTTAATCAGCGGAGGCCAGGCCCTTAATCACAGCCTGAAACCCAATCGGCTGGGTGACGCTGGGAGGTGAAATTGCCAACAGGTGTTGCGCAGGCTCTGGCACTGCCCACTCCCAGCTGATAGCCCGGCGCTATGGCGAGGGGCGAGCGTGTCCCCTGGGGGATGAGCGACCCAGCCCCAGCTGCATGCACATGCCCTGCTGAGCTGGGATTTCAGGGGAGCTGCTGCAGCCGGATCGCTGTTGCGTGCTACGCCTGGGTGGGAGCAGCGCTGGGCTGTTGGTGCTGGCGGTGCCTCACTTTGTTTCCTTTCAGAGTCATTGACAGGATCATCTGCAAGATCCCGCCAGGCCAGGGGTGCTAGAGCCGCCGGGCAGTGCCGTTAGATGCAGGGCAGGTTGAGAATGTCAGAAAACAGCTCGGATTTATTTTTCCTTTGCGAGGTAGCTATTGCTTCCTCAGCAGGTGTAGCTGCAGCACCCTGCTTGCTTCCCCTGCTCTGATGTGCTCAGTTTCTACGGATGCGTTAAGGGGGTGACAAAACATCAACACCTTCCCCCCTCCCCCCAAAAAAACACCGCTGAGAACTGACATGATTAGCCTCAGGGACATGAAAACCCCACACACTTAGAGTGGTTCTCCTCAACAGTGTCATTGGCTAGGCTGTGCATATGTCCCAACATTCATGTCTGGAGCAAAATTCAAATGTTGGGGGCCAGAGTAGCATGAAAAGGCTAGAGGTAGGGCAAGCTGTATAACTAGAGGAAACCTCCACAATAAGAGTATGTAAATCAGCATATCCAAAACAGGGACATATTTAGGGGTGGCAGCAAGTGAACCAACAACAATGGACTTTTGATGTTGGATATCCACCTTCTTAAGGTTCATAAGACTAAGGCTAGAAAAGCCCACCATGATCTAGCTGGATCTCCTACTTAACAAGGTTGCACAAGTTAAAGACAGAAGGTGAGTCATGGTGGGGTCTCACAGCACATCTGTGCATGCACACCACATTCTGAATCTGTGAGCCAGCAGCAGTGCAGCCCAAGAATAGGTTGTGCTGTTTATTAGTTAACAGTAGCATGACAGGTTACTATTTCCCTACCTCCAGTATACCCCTAAATAAATCTTTAGATAAAAGAAGGGTACACACAACTCTACACTTTCTTTCTGGTTCCCGGGGATCAGCCTCACTTCAAAATTCTCTTCTTAGATGCACTTGTGTTTAGGCGATCAGAGTTCACCTCTTTAATCCCCTTGAGCTCCATAGTCACACTCTTAAAGCCCTCAGGCAAGTGAGATTAACTGGCACGATTATGGTCCTGAGCCTTTTTCTTTTGAATTCCATAATAAAACTCTCCTCGATTTCAGCTGGACCAGGATTGGGCCCTAAATCTGAGACTCCAAACTAGATGCAGTCTCTCTAATAACATTTTCTCTTTCCTTTCCCCATGACATTATTGCATTTAGATGGGAATCTGGGAGTATTCATTACTTTGTGATCAAAGCAAGTAAGTGACTGTCCACCATATCCAATGTTTTACTACCACTGTTTCTGAAGTCTACCCATAAAAACACATCCAAACAAATCCATCACACTTTTTTCATTAGGTCCTGATGCTGCTGCTATAATTGAAGTGTGCCATTAGAATCAATGTGAGTTTTGTCATAAGATCATTCCTTTAAAAAGAGATGATTGTGAAGGTTTGCACTAGTTGGTAAACACAACACCCTAGCCAAAATATGTCCTATTCTCTCTCAGTTTTTAAAGATCCACCTTGTATTCACTAAAAGATTTAATTTGATCCCCAGTTTACTTCACCATTCCTATTCCCGAGCAATCCACAAAGGCCCCTTCCTCGGCAGACAGTTTACCACGCTAAATAGTCATATTTTTGATTACCAACGAGCAACTGCTGTATGCAAATAGAATTCTAACTAATGGTTAGCATGGAGATTGCAGCTTAATTTTGCTAAATAATTCAGTCAAGTAAACAATAGAGCAGCCCTTAGCAGATAGTGATAATAGATAATGATCATACACACATAGTAAATCTCTCACCTATTTAACATGAATAGGTTCAGGTTAAATTAATGAATACTAAGCCTTCTGTGCCACCACTCTGCTGCTTGGGTTTATTTCCCTAAGCTACATACGGTGTTCAGTGCCTGGAAGACGGAGTGTCTCCTTGGCTCCGCAGTGACCTAGTTCATGGATGCAGCCTTTAAGGTTGGTGAGTTGCAAAGGAAATTCTAAGCTAGGAGGGCTGAAGGCGGCCTGGAGGGAGGAGGCAGGGGAGTCCTTAGTGCTGGGGATCAAAGTCTTACAAACCACCGAACATCTAAAAAATGAATTCTATACATGTCTCAAAGTCTTTTACCCATACTCCAGCCCTGCTGATAAATTAGATTAGTCACTATCAAAATACAACTATGCTCTCTCTGTAAGAAAACACCAAGTTCGTGTGATTCTTAAGTAAAAATCTTTACAATGAAAGCTTCCCAGTTGTGATTTACTACAGAGAGATATTATTAAAAGGGATATAAAATCCAAAAGTCACTTCATTCACTGGTATCGGGTGTATTAAACAGGAACACTTTCATAGGAGGTCTGTTTTTGATCCTGGATTTAGTGGGATATGCAGTTTATTTTTTTAACGCGAAAACATTTTTGAAAATAGAAACATCCACTCAATATGCAGTGGCAGTCAAAAAAACCGAACAGAATGCTGGGAATCATTAAGAAAGGGATAGATAAGAAGATACAAAATATCATATTGCGTCTATATAAATCCATGGTACGCCCACATCTTGAATACTGCATGCAGATGTAGTCGTCCCATCTCAAAACAAGATATATTGGAACTGGAAAAGGTCCAGAAAAGGGCAACAAAAATGATTAAGGGTGTGAAACAGCTGCCATATGAGGAGAGCTTAATAAGACTGGGACTTTTCAGCTTGGAAAAGAGACAACTAAGGGGGGATATGATGTCTACAAAATCATGACTGGTGTGGAGAAAGTGAATAAGGAAGTGTTATTTACTCCTCCTCATAACACAAGAACTAGGGCTCACCAAATGAAGTTAATAGTCAGCAGGTTTAAAACAAAGTATTTTTTCACACAATGCACAGTCAACCTGTGGAACTCCTTGCCACAGGATGTTGTGAAGGCCAAGACTATAACAGGATTCAAAAAAGAGCTAGATAAGTTCCTGGAGGAAAGGTCCATCAATGGCGTCTCTAGCCTCTGTTTGCCAGAAGCTGGGAATGGGCGACAGGGGATGGATCACTTGATGTTTACGTTCTCTTCATTCCCTCTGGAGCACCTGGCATTGGCCACTATTGGAAGACAGGAAACTGGTCTAGACGGGCCTTTGGTCTGACCCAGTATGGCCTTTCTTATGTTCTTAAACACTGACAGGAAAGAAATCATGAAGAGAGTCATTTGTGGGATGCTGGTGCTGAAAAATTCATTGGGTGAATGGAGCATTTATGAAATGATTAACAAGCAGTATTTAATACTGTTGTCATTGTGTTATGCTTTTAAAACTCTCTACTTATCTGAAGTGTTTACACAGATTTTCACTAAGGCACAGCACAGAAACTCTGAACAGACCTCCCTAGTAACTTTTCCATCTTAAAATCCTGCCCACATCACCTCTAACAGAGGACGGCTTGATTACCTATTCTTGTGTAAGGATAGGTCCACTCTCCTTACCTATATGCCAGTTTATCTAAAAATAAAGATGCCAAACTATGATGGGCAACTGTAGGATTGCAAGTGACATCCCTTCTTTCCAAATTCCCATCCTCCTTTGTCACAGCAATGCCACAGTGACACCAATGTTTCTGTACATCTGATCACTGTTTATCACCTGCATGCTAAGACAGAATACCAAACAGTGAGGAAAGACACAAGGCTTGCAAGCATTTTAGGATGCCTTATAGAGAGGTTGCATTGCAGTGGGTGCCTGGGAAACCAATTAAGAACATACACCTCTACCCCGATATAACGCTGTCCTTGAGAGCCAAAAAAATCTTACTGTGTTATAGGTGAAACCACATTATATCAAACTTGCTTTGATCCCCTGGAGTGCACAGCCCTGCCCCGCCCCCGAGTGCTGCTTTACCACGTTAGATCTGAATTCGTGTTATATCGGGTCACATTATATCGGGGTAGCGGTGTATGAAGTGACCTAAAAGAAGTGATTACTGGCACTCTGTAGTAAATAAGTCCATGGCAGACATTAGCAGGAGAAGCCTAGCTAAAGGACAATGAAGTCAAGGACATAATGTTCAAAATACAAGCCATGCACTTGCCGTGAGAAACAGATGACCAACCAAAACTTCATGACTTTTACCTACTTAGCCTTTTAGAATCTGATGCTTCTGCCCTCCCGACCCCAAGCAATTTCCTTTTATTTCCTGTTTGGGAGAGAAAAGAGTGTTAACAAAGTTGCAGCGCTGTAAAGCGCCAGTGTAGCCAAGGCCTTTGACACCTGCAGCCTTGCTTAAAGGGTGTCAGGATGCTGCCTTCTCTAAAGACAAACAATCCTTTCTGCCTCTTTTAAGATTTGCTGGGGATTAACCATGACAAGCTGGTACTGGGTTTTGGCAGAGGTAAGTGAGAAAATTTTGTGAACCTTGTCAAAATCTTATGAAAGGTTCATTTTGAGAGATGTCAGCCAGAAATTTGGAAAGGTTCTTATTCTAGCCAAGCCAGTCCAATCCCTAGGGCAGGTCACAAGCGAGATCGGTGGTCCCATACTCTTCATGCAAGGTCATGAGCACAGCTCAGTGTGACCATCTTTGCTCCTTTAAGGTGTGAAATACAGACATTTTATCTACAGAGTCAGTAGTCTTGCAAAGCTAAGGGCTTTCTCCTTAGCACTATTTCTGCTCCTCCATCAAGCCTTAAAATTTCCAGTGTTTTGAAGTAGTCCTGAAACAGAAGCTTTGTTGCTTGCCTCTGCCAAAGTGTATTGCTATGTAGGCAGGCATTGTGGTGCTGGAAGGAAAAAGTATGAAAGCCAGGGAAGGAAGGGAGTAGAGAAGTGAAAATTCACATTCTGGAGCCAAGGTTCTTAAAGGAAAGTTCCCTGTCTGGGCCTGAAAAGCAGAAGTCAGCTAACAAAGTCAGACCCCATAGAACTTCCCATGTACCAGTAACCAGATGTTAGGTGTCTTGGGATAGTTAGAGAGTAAAGCAGCAGCAGACAACTTTACCCCCCACCCCCCAAAAAAACCTCAATGTAGAAGAACCTGAACATCAGAAAACTGAAGCAGAGAACAATGGCAGAATTAAGAGACCATATGGTGAAATGTGGAGGAAAACAAAGTACACCTATAGAAGTTATAGCATTACATTAGCAAGCTCATGGCTATGAATATCCTTATCTTTGTACAAGTACGCAATCTGCATAAAAAAAAATCACAGCAACTGCATGCAATTTTTAAAATCAAGTCCACGTTTTTATTTGAGAGCAACTCATGTTCTCTTGCATCTATCATCTGTGTAGCACTTAGGAGAAGAAGGCCATATTTTTAGTACTGATATTTGTTAATGAAGAAAAAAGTGATAGCCAGTAGTTCTTCATTAGGTCCCAATTCAGGTGTTCAGGTTCCATCTTCTATGTTCTAGAGCCATTATTTATCTCTGTTCCTCACAAAAATCTTTAAAAAGTCAAGCACTCAAGTGAGGAAATGCCACAATTAAGGTTGCCTGTGTAACCTTAATTTGGCACCTTTCTGCATATACATTACATTATAGTCTTTAACTGCATGCCCTCCATGTTTAAGAGTAAAACTCAGGAATGGGAGGTGTTCAAAGGCAGCATTAATAGGAGTAGTTCCAAAGTGGACCTCTGGGGCTTCTGTTCATTTCCTATCTTCCCATCAGGGTGCAACATTATAAACCACAATATGTGTGTGTCCTCTTGATAATGGCTTTTTGTGCATCAAATTGAATTGCATTTTAATTCCCAGAGCAGTTTCTTTCCTTCTCTCTTCTTGGCTTAGTTATGTGCCTGAGGGGGAAAGGGTTACATGCCCTTTTAGAAGGGGAGCTGTATAGACAAACAGAAGCTCCGTTTGTAAACATGTCGAATCCAAAATTAGCAGAGGTAAGCAGAAGAATCATTTATAAATTCCTGGCTCCCTGAGGCATCTTAAATAATGTCACAGACATATTGACACCTCTGTTGCTGATTTAAATAGCAACCAGAGTTAGCTTTCCTCTGCTGAACAGGCCAATGAAAAGTCTGTGTGGCCAACTCCTTATATGACTTGTCAGATGACTTGCTGACATGCCTAAGACTGTCTTGATGGGCCACAGACTCTAAGCAGCCAGACCAGAGCAAACAATTGCAAATCATTTTGACTACAGAAAATACTCAGCTTCTATTTTTCATGCCTTTCAAAAAACTACACTTCAAATGGTGGAGATTCCTCTTGATCAGTCAGTCTTTCTTAGTCTGTAAAATATGTAGGATTCCAGCCCCTGATTTAACAGTTAAACCCTAGTCACCCAGTACAACATTAACCATTTTTAAGCACTTGTGTGCCATCTATTTTCAGGCCTCTGAGGGAGAAGTTATAAGCCATGTTAAGTGTAGCAAGGGATTTAACTATGAAGTGGGAGACAAGCAGCCCCTTGATTCTAAATGGAACCAATAAAGAGCTACAGCATAAGAAATGATCTTTGCAATGGCTAAAGGAATAGCACAACAACTGGGGGAAGGAACAGAGTTTCATCCTCAAATAAAACCCAAGCTTCTCTCAACAATCCCACCACATGTTGGACACTAAATGGACTGAATAGATTAAAGACTTACATTAACTCCTTTCTAGGTCACAAAGCACTAACTCAGTATCAGCACACGGATTTACAGAAAAAAAACACACCCGAGATTTTTTAAAATAGTGTGTTACTTTTGTTATAAAAACAGTGAGCTACTGCTGTAGTCAATGTATTGACATTAGGAACACCATGTAAAAGGAAATGGGTAAACTATATGGCAAGAAAACAAATCATAGCTTTGAAAATTACAACTTCCCTCTTGCAGCCATAGAGAGAGAGAGAGCGCACTGTGTTAATACAGTCATGGGCCAAAACAATACTATTATGGAAGTGTTTTCAGTCATTATTTGGCAGTACAGTTGCATTTTTTTTCCAAAATGTGAAGACACACCAATAAACCCTGAATTATGGAAGAGATTTATGAAAGGAGACATTTTTATTTCAAAAGGAAAAAGGCTGAGTTGAAAAGGGTAATGTGCTGCAGGCTATTTTCTACATGGAAAATTAACACTCACATGGCCAGCAAAGGCAAAGAAAGAGGAAGCAGGAGTTCAGAGTCAGAGAAGCCTGTATGTGATTGCACAAGCCGCAAGCCTTTATCTTATACTGTCCAAATAATTCAACAAATTGCATTGCTGGCCCTTTAAAGAAAGACGAGCAAAGAGATTCCACATATAGTTGTGATGAGTAATTGGATATATTTCATCTGTGTGTTTGGTTAATTAAGGCCATATTCTGCCACCCTTACTCACATGGAGTAGTACCTTACTCTACCATTAGTCACTGATTTCAGTGGAACTAATCACTGAGTAAGGTACTGCACTATGTAAGCGTAGTGAATGAAATAAAAGGAAAGAGTTAACTCTAGTGTTTAACATCTCTGCAGCTCCTCATTTAATAGTGGATTCCTCTGTAACAGACAATTGTAGAAGCGTTTGAAAGGCCAATCATTATTTTCAGTCCATGCACTGAACATCAGAGAACTCTAGCAATCTGTATCAATCATCGTTTTGTACAGAATGGCTGCTGTTAAGCAAAAGTTCAGTCTCAGACCAGCGTTCTCAGTTTGAGAGTGGTTCCCTCAGTTTGCCTTATCCAGGACATTCTGGAGTCAGTCCTGCTCTTGTTTACATTAATGGGAGTGGCTGACTTCAGAGGGAGACACACTGGGAAGTACATTCTGTCCTGATACACAGGGCATAAGTCAGAAGAGAATTTGGCTGCAGCATGAAACAACTCTATCAGCTCTGGGCCAAATTTATCCATGTTGTAAGGCCACTGCAATCAGAGGAGTTACACTAGGGATTGATTAAATTGGCCCAGGTGTGCTCTGTCGCTGGCGTAGGGCTGATAATGGTGGTATTCTGACCTTAACATAAAAGAATAGATAAGGGAGTATTTGCAATCAGTAATAAATATTCTAGTGTCATGTGAACAGGCATTCTCAGCGCTACCGAGACAGCCCCAAAAGCAGGCTGAGATTAAAAAGCCAAGCAAAAAGAGAAAGCCAGTACTAAAATGAAAGCCCTACAGCCTCCTATATACCAAAATCCAAATACTCCTGTCAGATCCAAACAATGATCCAGAATGATTATGTTCAGAAACTGGTGCCTAAAGGAGGGGAGAAAAGAATAGTAGAACTGCGTGACTTTGGGTCGTTTTTGAAAGCTTTGCATCCTTTCAGCTTAAACTACAATGCCCACCCAAGCTTCTATTTTCCTACCATCTGCAGTCACACATGGTGTCATATCCACAAAATACTTGGCAACTGTTTACATATCAGAAAGCCTCGCCATATGCAAAACATTCTATTCATTTAAATAGGAGGATTATGGGAGGAGGAGGAAGCTTAGCACAAACAATGGCAGCGATCAGAACCAGAGTGCACACAAGTGATTTGTGAGAAGTGCAAGACATCTCAAAAGAGCCTCATGCACTCTAGCTATTTATATTCATGGACTCATTTCACAAACACTCCTTAGTTTGGTACACTCCTAGGATTCTTTACGGAAGGGAGAGATGAAAGAAATTATGGACAATTACTGTGTGATCATGTCTTTTTAAACATAGCTGGTGTAAGTATGTATATGAGGGAGAGGGAAAGAGAGAGATAATTTATTAGGATTTTTGAACAATGTACAAAAAACCTATAATAACCTGATTTAATCAGCTTTAGTCAGTCATTCTGGAGCAACACAGATTTATAGATAGAAGAGTCAAAGATGCTATGGTCAAAAAATATTTTTACAGCTTTCTAAAGAGAATCTTGGCAGATTAAAGGAATCGAATTAGCAAGTAGCATGGAATTCAACACACCACAATGTACCGTATATTCCTCTCTCTCTCTCTCTCTCTCTCTCTCTCACACACACACACACACACACACACACAGGCATTAATGGGAGGTACAATCAGTGCATTGACTGCACGTCTAGGACTCTGTAATGAAAAAGAGCAATGACTCCGCCTTCAGTAACTCTGGTTCCCCAAGGTGTTGTCAGTGAGGATTTAATGGAGATGCGCATGTGCCTCATGCATCACAGATTAGAGTCTTTTAAACAGCAGCCACTGTTGAGGCAGCACACGGCCTTCGTGTCTCCTCTTGCTCCTATGTGAGGGCATGAAGGACAGAGCAGCTGCGACCCTCCCTTAGTTCCCAATTCAAAGTCTGTGGTAGGTGGGGACTCCCAAAAGCAGGGATGGAGAGCAGGTCATGGACCCACATTTCAAAGAACTGCAGCCACTGTTGGCTGCATCCTTGTTCTCTCCTTGGCGCATGTTCAGTGTGGATCCCAGGCAGCATTCTCTCAGGGTGGTGGGAAATGAGAAGCTTCAGTTGCATTGGCCAAACGGCGATTGTAGAACTGCTCTCCCAAACCTGGCAGCTGACCTAGCAGCTAAATCCAAGGTATAACATTTGACAAAGTCAGTGGGTTACAGATTTCTGATATCCGCACATTCCTGAAGCAGGCAGAAGATGTTGCTTGCACTGTAGCGGAGTGATGAGCATTGAAGTTTGGTGGGAAAAGATATTCCAGCCAGCTGGTAACAGTGAACTGTATTACCTGTTTAGCTATTCTCTGTGAAAAGATGACCTGACCTTTAGAATGCCTGGCGGTGGTTAGAAATAGCCAGACGACAGTCTGAATGCTTTATTCCACTGGCAGGACCAATCTAAAGTCCTGAATACATCTAGTGTGTGAAATGTCTTTTCTCCCACTGCTGAGTGAGGCTTTGGGAACAAGACAGGCAGGCTGATGGATTAGTTTAGAGGATATTCTGGGACCATTTTAGGAATGAACTTCAGGTGAACACCTTGTCCCTATGGACTGTCAGAGAGTGGGGTTTGGCCACAAGTGCTCTTCTGGCTGAAGCACTAGCCGCTAGGAAGTCTGTCTGAAGAGTGAGATGGTGTAAGGAACATTCTGAGAGAGGCTTGAATGGAGCATCCAGGAGCCTCGGGAAGACCATGCTGATGTCCTAGACAGGAGTAGTTTCTCTGTTCCATGGGCAAGTATTTAATAGCCCTTTAAGGAACTTCAATACCATTCAGGTGAGAGAAGACTGAACACGACTGCACAGGCACATACCAAGATGAGATTGCTGTGAGGTGAACTTTAAATAGAGCTGGATGAAAGGCAGGCCAGTTTTAAGTTCAATAAGTAGTTAAGATTCTTCAATATCAAGACCAGGACCGGGGCCAGTGGTGAGCTGCCCATGTTGAGAACCTCTTCCATGTTGATGTTTTCCTACTCTACTTCAAAATTTCCTGGATCTGCAGGATGCAGGAGTCTCTGTCCATGGTGCTCAGGCACCCAACAGCCTTATCATCAAGTTCAGTGAGTTCAGGTCTGGGCCTTGGACTAGAGGCTGAACAGACATCTATAGCAGGTCCATCAGCAAGAACTGTCTCACTCAGTGTGGAGTTATGAAAATCATCATGACTGTCTCTTTTGGTCCTGGAAATCACCCTGGGAACCAGTGTAAAGTCACATAAAAGGCCTTAAAATCATTAAAGAAGGAAGGTGTCCAGTAACAACCTTGGGCTCAACGCCTCGCTCCCCGCCCCTTCCCTGGAACAAAAGTTTTGGCACTTTGCATAGTTGTTGGTGATGAACAAGTTTTTCATGGGGATCCCCCAAAGCAGAAATAGCTGCTCTGTGAAGGATGTCTGTAGCAACCACTCCTGAGTAGTAACTCGCTGTCTTCTCAGACGTCTGCTAGGTTGTTGCTGACACCAAGGAGGTAAAGAGCCATGGGGTTATCCCGAGTTGGTAGCCCCATGGCCAGCACTTGATGGCTTCCAGACAGAAGGGAGACAAGCATTCACCTCCTTACTTGTTTGCCTAGTGCATCACAGAGGTGTTGTCCATGAGGATCTGCACTGTGGAGTTTTGAAAAACTGTAGGAGAGCCATGCAGACTATCCTGGTGCTCTAAGCTTCAGGACATTGACGTGAACCCTGTTGTCTGGTGGGATAAAAAGACAGCTTTCACAGTTTACATCAATCAGTCATCCAGAAGAGGACATATACGAATGCCCAATCTCTGAGATTGGCCACTACCTCAGCAAGACACTTTGTGAAGATTCTCATGGGTGGAGAGACCAAGTGGCAGCACTTTGTACTGATAGTGATTGGGCCTCACTGTGAATCTGAGTAGATGCCTCTTCCCCTGTACCTCCCCTTGTACAACTCCAACGCAAAGCCACTTCTGTCTTTAACAGGGTCTCATAGGAAGGATGCCTGACAAGGGCCAGGGTAGGTAGGGGACGATGAATGGAAATGTATAGGGTAGCCTGGGGCAATGTCCAATGCCTATTTGTTGGCTGTGATGGCTGCCCAGTCCCAATGCAATGATGCCAGGTAGTTCCCAAAGGTGGGGACAGGATTCGAATTGGGAGTCACACTGGAGTCAACACTTCAAATCAACATCTAATTTGCTGCCTCTGAGAGGTCATGGGGTTGATTAAAAGGGCAAAAGACAGATACCCCCTGAAGTACCTGGATTTTTCTCTCTGTTGGTTTTTTGTCTATTGGCCTGGGAACTGGGATGTCCTGCTCTACCTGCGATGGGGTTCATATCTGTAGAGCTTCCTGCAGTGTGTGTAAATCCCCAAGGACCTTAGTGGAACCTTGAGTCCTTGAGGGAATGGAGTGGTTCATCGGTCCTCTGGCTGAAGAGCTCCATCCCCTCAAAGGGCATGTCCTCAACTGTGGCCTGGACTTTACGTGGTCCACCTCATGCCTGGAGCTTCAAGGAGCAACTCATTGTCATGCCCACAGCCACCAACATGTATCAGAGCTTGCAAAGCTATTTGCAAAGTTTGTAGCTATATCAGAGGCATGCCTGCAGCAATGTTCTCGTGACCATCAGCACCTCCCTAATGATCGATTTCATTTCATCCCTGCAGTCCTGCAGGATTTTTGAAAGAAAGGGAGGGGGTAACTCTCTCCCACGTGAGACAGTTATATCTGAACACCACCCAGAGCTTCAGTGAGGCTGATGAATCCTGCAATCGCAGCTACACAGGCAGACCCTTGTCCCCGCATGGAGCTCCACTGACCTCAGCAAGACTCTGCACTGGAGTAAGGGTCCACCTTTAGAAATCCATTTGCAGGGTCAGGGCCTTTAAACTCAGTGGGAAAATAGGAACTGATCCATGCAGAGCGGACAAGTAAGGCACATCATCCAAGCCAGTTCTGATGTGAATGCTTGTTGAGTGTAAAAGAGAATTATGAGATCATCCTGGGAAGCATGAGGGCAATCTCCTATATGTACTCCCTAGTTTAAAAGAGATCAGCACTGATTTCACAATATAAACTGAACCACCATGTGCATTGTGAAAAATATCCAATTTCAATCCAGATGCCCTTTAAGTGAGGACCCCCACAGCATTGTCATCCTTGCCTTTGTGAGTCTGGAAATAATTGTTTGAGAGATTTCTAGTCCTGACTCATGATTTCATTAGACTGCGCAGCCAAGTGAAAAAGGGAGCACTTATGTTATTTACGTGTCAATGCAGTACAAAGGAGCTAACAAAGGTTCAAATGTCAGAGTGTAAATGGTGCAACCTATTCTTTATAGTCCTAATCCTATAGCCTTTAGTCAGGCATATGGCTACTAAAATGAATGAGCGTTTTGCCTGAGTAATAACTGTAAGGATCTAAAGATTCATCCTTAGGTTTTACAGTATTTTATTTTTCAATAACTATTGTAACATGTCTTGTTGCAGTAGAGAGAAATCACCAACATCATTACTAATTATTTTTTTCCAAAGAACTTTGACTATGTGCTGAGTACCATTATCATTGTCTCATAACTAAAGCAATAATGCAAATCTCAGAAATAATTTTTGGGGAAAAAAAATCGAATCTGCAGTCATCTTTCATGAAAAGAAAAATAACACAAATCATAGATCATGGCAGACATACCGATTCTAGTCTAAGAAAAAAAAAGTTAAACTAGTCCTGTAACAAGAAGACAAAGTTTAAAAAAAAAAATCATTACCAGATGGATATATATGCTTTTATACCAGGGATTATAGCGAAATGATTGATTTCATTAGTGGTTCTAACCAATGCTTGACCAGAAACCACTGAAAAGCCTACAGAATGCAAGAATCCCACATCAAGAAAGCATCAGTTTAGTTTATTATAATGGTACTTTTATCTTATAGTGTTTCTGACAGATTGTCCTAGGCACCAAAGTACTCATCATACTCTGAAATGAGAGAATTTTCTAATTAAACAAGAAGATTCCATACCTTGTCCATAAAATTGTTCTGTTCTATGTGCACTGGCGGCATAAATTGTCATCTGAGGCTATAAGAAATGATACTCAATCTCGTAATAACGTGAGTGCTGATGTTTCTGAGTATCACACCAAAGGTGGAGGCGGTGGTGTCAGTGGTGGGGGAGACACACACACTGAATGATGCCAGCCAGAGAAATATCGTTGCTCCCTAGTGGATTGGTGCAGATGGAAGAAAATTCCTTGGTAGTTCAAATTATAAACTAGAAGTGAAATCACTACTATGCGTTGCTTTCTGTGGGGAAAAAAGGAACAGGGTGAGTGGGGCATACAAAACCCTACACTGGAAAACAAGGGGCTAAGGAGATGCTTTGAGCTGAGGCAAGGCATGAGGAGGAACTTAAAGGGGGAGCAGAGGGGCTCACTTGCTGGCAGACCAGTGAAGAGAACAGACCTTCAGCTCCTGAGGAAAGGGCTGACTGAAGGCAGGAACTTCCCAGAGGAAGGGAACAGGGGGCTAGATTCTGATGCACCCTAAGAGCGAGTCATTCCCATCTAGTTCTATTTGTGTTAATTCTTCTTGCTTTTTGTTCTTGGACTATCTTGGAAGGGGACAGACTTAAAGAGACCTGGCTGGAGGACCAAGTCCCAGGGAGAGGCAGGCCACCACCCAGGTGGAACAGTCAGAAGACACCCAATGGGGAGAGAGTTGCTGTGCCACCCCTGGCTACAAGGAGGCTGCAGTGGTGAGTCAATCCCTTCACAACAGGCAGAAGTCTCAATAGAGCACTGAAGCTATACGAAGATTGAGCTAACCCCCTAGTGCCTAGAGATGGTTCTGCGTGGTACAGGTTGAGGCCCGTTGGTGGGGAAGTTTGAAGTTGTGTTGTATTTGTCCTGTTCAGAAAGAGACGGCTTCAGTCTTCAATGCTATCAGTCTAGTGCCTGGCATGAATTCACCCTCTTGTTTTAAACGGGGCAGGGTTAGAAGCTTCGAGAAGCATTCACTTGACTTTCTAGTAACGTTGTTACAAAGGGAATACATGGAACTGGAATGATTGGGATTTCAAAACTCAACTCTGCTGATCTTTCCTGGAAACAGGAGTTCTTCAATAATGAATGGCAGTGTTTTCTTTCCATGAGAAAAGCTAAGTAAATATGTCTTTCTACTGTGCAGAGAACGAACACTGCGAGTGGAGTACTGGCGATAAATCCTGTCAAGACACAGGCCACCAAAAGCAGATAACCAGCCAACAAACTGCACACAGGCAGTAATATCCACAATGCAGATATCTAGAGGTAATTCAGCCATGACACACAAGAGTATGCTAACAAATGTGCCTAGTCAAGGCCTTCAGATTATGTTCCCGCTGCCACAGAAGGGTAACAGGGTGGAGGTAAGCCAACAACCATTGAAACACCCGTCTGCCAATTTGGTAGCACATGTTTGGGCCTTGCAGGTCAGTTTCCTGTTGGAGTTTAAAATCAGTGGCAAAGTCTGGGCATTTTCTTAACGTAATTTGTTTTATTTATACTATATGCACCAGTCCCAGAGCAGAGGTTGTCACAAATGGCATGCAGGCAGTCTCTTCCTTTAGGGATCTCAGCCCAAACACAAATATGCCCAATTCCCTGGGAGCAGCTCTGCCCTAAGAACTGACTCTAGTTAAAGAGAATAGAGCAGACAACATATACTCTTGCTGCTTGCTACAGTTTCCCTAAAATAGGAATGACATTACAGAACAAACACTACTATATTTCTTCAGACTGCAGTGCTCACATGCTAGACCATATGTAACAGTGCCATCTGTGACAGCACATATGCTGCAGTCAATAGCACATGCAAGAGAACACAGATTGTAGTTACGTTGCTCCTGTAAAACAAGCAAACAAAAAGCCCCAGCAAACGGCATCCTGCTACGTGCTAAGCAGCCTTCCAAATGCAGCAACGTGCCCTGCAACTGATGGATGGCTCCACAACCAGCGACACCTCACAGTGCATTCCAGCTAACCTCTGCTGCCCAGGCCGGGACACTTTCCTGAAAAATATTCATTGTAAGTGAAGGTGTCAGTAACCACAGCAGTTACTCACACACGCAAAAGCCTCGCCTCAGTATCATCCTAAGGCAAGAATCACAGTTTTTGGTGATATTCAGTGGGGAAAATCAATAGGACTTGCACCAGAGATGGAAGTTAGCAGCTTTTACAGCAGAGGTGAATTTGGATCATCGTATTTAAATATGAATACCTTTACAGATTTATTTAGTGCACTATTTTGTACAAAATCGTGTAGCACTTATATTTCAGTGTGATTTTATTATAAATGGAGAATATTGCTAATGTACTCTTCAGCACAATTAATTGTTAATACAAGGAAAAAATCTAAGTGTGAATAAAACTTATTTTCTTCTTTTAAAAATAATTTGGTGCCAATACTGAGATCTCTATTTACTGATATCAGGGTGGTGTTTCCCATAAAAGGAATAATGTCTTCTGTTTCTGGCATACAATATTTTTGCAAGCTGCTTGAGTTTGTGTGAGAAGAGCTGCATAGCTAGAAGGAAAAAGAAAGGTTTTGTCTAGTGTTATAAAAAACAAAAGCTCTTGACAATCTCTGAAAATCAGACATGTGACGTGACCACCGCTTCTGCTGACTTGAGTTGCTCAGCACCTCTGAATCAGAAGTACCATTTCTTCATTCAAAGGTCTTTCATACAGGCAGCAAACGCCAACAGGTTGGACAAAGCCCTGTCAGCAACGGTCTAGGTTTACTTGATCCTGCCTCATCGCAGGTGACTGACTTGAGTTCTTGAGGTCCCTTCCAGCCCTACATTTTTATGGTTCCCTGAGACAGGCCTCTGTCCCCTTACATTTGCAGGGCTGATGCACTGTGTTTTCCTCTTCCCCTCAGAATTGTTAGGACAGAGCTTTGATCCCTGCCAGGGACAGATTACTTACAGCATAAATGTTTGTTGTCTTTTAACTCACTGTCACTGGCTATGTTTCTAAGAGCACAGGAAGGTCACCAAAGTACAAAGGCATGGGAGATCACCAAGAAAGCTACATGGACAATGCATGACGATGGTTATATAAACAATAAACCCTCTGTGGAAAACTGTCCCAGAAGGCACTGCTGTATGCGGGAGCATTTCACCAGTTTCTGTGTTTCACCCATACCAGACAATGCTGAAGTCACAAAGTTACCTGGTGGGACAAAATTTTGCTCTGTTATGTAGGTGCAATTCCCACTGAAAACAGCACGCTTACATTTAAGGACTCCAAAACTGCCTAAACCTTTATCTCCTTTGGCATTGTGAAGCTCTTGAAGTACGCTGTAGCTGAAACATGGCTGCAGAGCGCACTTCTGACCCGGAGGCTGGGGGTGGGGACACAGTTGCTCTTAGAAAAAGTGATTGATAAATTATTCCTTTCCCTAAACCTATCAGTACTTCCTGAAACTGTTAGTACATTTCTACACAGTTTAGACAGTTGGATAAAATCATGTCAACTATCCTGCTTCACTAACCCTGCTAAAGTGAACTTGTCACAGAATTATGTGGCCTTTAGTCAAATTCAGATGTGTTCAGAACTGATGAGCAGTGTTGAGTTACAGGTGAATGGGTACAATTTGAACTCTGTAGATATGGAAATTGACGACACCTTGTTGTTCCCAGTGGCATGACTATTTGTGTAGCATAATAGGACCAAAATGAATGATGTAAATATATTTAACTGACATATTAAGGAAATCTTTTTTTAAAGTCACACATGAAATACACCTTAAAACTATATTTTACATGTAATCAAATTAAAATGTGTCTGCTTATTTACTGAATGAAATGTCATCTCAGGGTTCTAAACATCACTTCAATGTTGATTACAACACAGCTGTTTGCTTGATAAAACACGCAGGCCTTCATCAAAGCTACGACAGGTTGTCTTTTGGAAAACATAAGTCCTCAAACAAACCTCCTGTAAGCCAGCTGCTTGCTGCATACTGTCCTGTACAGTAACCCTCCTGGAATCCTACCTGGTTGCTGGAGGAGCTCCATTCCTCCCTCCCTCGCCCTCACAGTGTGCACATGGTTAATCTAACAAAAGTCCCCTTCTGCATGACATTGAGGAGCACCACCGTTATTTGGATTACTGTGGTGTCCACACTGTGCTAGGCGCTAGCCAAATGAATAATAAGACTCAGTCCCTGCCCCAAAGAGCACAGAGTTTGAGAGATGGAGTGTCACCTTTTGAGTTAAAACCTGATGGGTGATGCCAAGAGATCCTTTTATCTGACTGAGCAGGATCCCTGCTGCCCCATGTTTGGGGTCTTCTTTTTTTTCCGCACAGGACTGCAGTTGAGATTCGGTTCAGGACTGGTTTAGTCCTAAAGTAGGAACAAAGCCAGATAAGCGTTAAGAGAAACTCCAGTTGCAAAGGGCTTGATCCTGCAAGGTGCGGAGCACCTCCAGTGAAGCACAGACTCCCCTTAGCTGCCTTCAGTGGGTCAGACTCCTTGAGAGTTTCTTTACAAACAACACATATGTCACAATTCAATATTTATCAAGTGCCTATTGTCTAGAATGAACATTTTCATGCTTTAATGCAAATAGCAATGGTATCATAGAGTGATTATCCAAACATACTGCACATGACAATACTATAATATTGTCACTGAGTGATTAGAGCCTGTGACAGAGTCCACTCACCACAGTAGCACCTCCCGCTGGCCGTCACAGGGTTTAGCTCTGCCAGCTGGCGTGACCTCTCCAACTGGTACCTCTCCCATTGTTGTCTCCACCTGCAGACCCACCTCGGTTCAAGGACCACTTTGACCTCTTCCTGACTCCGCCTTCCAGCATTGTCATCATCTGTGTTCCCCACCCTTTGAGGGGAGAGGAAGTATCTCAGTTCAATAGTCTAGCAACTTCCCCAGTGGCAAGTATGTGTGTGTGTGAGGGGGGGGAGACTCAAGCCAACCCACTACTCTGGGTTCTGACCCAGGGGCCCTGTAGATAGCAGCCTCCTGCTACATCTCCTTAACTTTGTTCAATGCTACTTCAGTCCCCTGGGACACTTTCCCCCATCTCTTTGCCTTCTTCTCAGAGCATTCAGCAAGCAAGTCCTAACAGCTAGCCAGGAGCTCCTTCCTGGTCCCTGCCAAAACTGGTCTCTCTGTCCAAGGTGCTACCCTTGCTTTAGCCTGCTAGGAACACAGTCTTCCCTCCTGGACTCTCCACAGCAACTGACCATCTCTGGCACTGCAGCTCCTTTTATGTGAGCCTGCTGGGCCCTGATTGGCTGCTCCCTGCATCCCCCCTCCAATTAGCAGCTTCCTGTACAGCCTCCCTAGGCTGCTTGCGGGACTCCCCTCCACTGCTTCTTTCTGGGATAGGGTGTGGCAGGCCCCTCATGAGGCTTCTATTGATCCCTTTTTCTCCAGTGTGGGGTGAACACCCCATCACAGAGCCATAAAGTCTACACCACAAGTTTCAACATTTTAATGTATAGAAATGACATTTAGGTATTAAATACAACATCTGCTTGAATTCTCAATGTATCAAGTGCAAAATAACTATTTCCTACAGCTTCTATATTTGCCGAGAACCAGGATAAATTCCTGCAGTCTCTTTTAGCCCTCAGATGGATGTTAGAGTTATGCAAACAATGATTCATATTTCATCACTATGGCTCATTCAATATTTTGATGGCTGCCTCACTTCCACAGGGGATTTTTCTACCAGCTCAGTGCTATGTTGTGGCTACTGGGAAGGAGGTAGCACTTGATTTGAAATGTAAATAGCTGGTTCTCCTTTTGTGACTTGAAGGCTCATGCTTGCATTATGCATAGTAACACCAAGGACATGAATGCCCTCTGCAGGGTCTGATTCATTGTCATAGTTACATGATGCTTTCTGATGCTGATGCTTAACTTCTGGGGGGAGAAGGGGAAGGGTCTGTTACCCCTGGTTCAGGTCTGTCATGCGGAATTAAAATGCTATCTTACAGTATTGCCACAGCTGTTCTTATTGTTTACCTATCTGGATGGGAGGCAGCCTGACTGATTTAATACTAATAATCATTTCTGATGTAAAGTGAATATTGATGGCAGAATTCACATATTTTACATGACCCTTTTCCAATGATGTTGCCATCTTGTGACTTTTTTTTTCAAAACGGCATAAATTATAACATGCATTAAAGAGGGACTGTTAGTCAGCCACCAATTCTATGTGCCTAAATGAACTTAAATTCTGGATCCTGAGAAACAGTCACCTCACTTAATGCATTTCTGGAAGGTGCTCATGTAACACTGACAGACCCCTGGTGGGGTGGGGTGGGACTGAACCTGGGACCTCTGAAGCTTTATGCATAAGCCTCAAGCCACGTGGCCCTTAGCTAAGGCTGGAGCAGATTCACTCATTTCTAAGTGGTGCAGACTGATACTAGGATGACCAGACAGCAAGTGTGAAAAATTGGGACAGGAGGTGGGGGGTAATAGATGCCTATATAAGAAAAAGCCCCCAAAATTGGGACTGTCCCTATAAAATTGGGACATCTGGGTCATCCTAACTGATACAGCAAAACTGCAATTAAGTAATTGTTGTAGTTTATAAACTGATAATAACAAGGAAATATAGTGTAATGGGGTAATCAGAGGATGGTACTTGGGCACCCTTCCTTACTTTTGTGCTGTACAGTGTTTTTGCTCTGGCAAGCCAAGACAGGGCTCCGAGGAGTCTTGCATTCCGCCTCCTATGCAGGAAGGACAGATTAGACTGTATGCCTTTTGGAGCTGGGACTGTGTCTTCCTATAGCTCAGTACAGCGCACATTGTGTGGTACCACCCTTGGGATGTCCCTGCTCACTCAGACCCACCCCTTTTGTCTCTAGGGCTCTGTTCCTGCTCCTACTGATATCAACAGCAAAACTCCCACTGCTGGGGCTCCTTAGAACATAAACATGCATATTCTGGGTGCTCCCGATCTAGCTGTACAAGAGGTAGGAAGGGTCACCTGCACCCTTTCTCTTCTCTTGCACACCTGAACTGGAGTTTTTCCACCAGCTAATTCTCAGAAATTCTTGGCCAAGTCTTCAGTATCTGAATCACAGAGGTGAAAGAGGAGACTTTTATCTGTCTGTAAGTGAGGGATGTTTGCATCCAGTAACAATCATCATTAGGATCTACTTTCAGAGGAGAATTAATTGCTCTCTTGCCCAAGTGCTAGACATGTTTGCTGTAAAAGTTACTTGGCAGATACAGATTGTTTAATGGTCAAGTAATAAACGAATTTTCAGAGAAGAATCAGTGGGCGGACCACCAGTCTCTTGCTTTCTCAAGTGAGGCTCTGCATTGGCAAAAAAAAGGAATTAGTCTTCTTGCCTTTCTTTATCTCAGCCATTGTGTCAAGCAATGAATGCCTGAGCTGAATTTTTGCTAAAGGTTGGCAGTTCAGGTTACACAAGATGACCAAATAATTATTCTGCTCACATGGGCAGTGGGAATTTTAATATAAAACACAAGGCAAAAGAATGTGTTCAGTATCTACGCAATTATATTCTTCTTAGGAAAAAACAGTTGAAAATGATACAATAAACTAATCTTTTAATCATCACAGAAAAAAGTAAACATAGAATTTTCTATCCGTTCACTGTAGGTCAAACCCTCGGCTGTGAGTGGTTAGATCTGTGGAGCTCCCTTGATTTACAATACGATGTGATGTGAAATACCCAAGAAGCTCTCTTCTTGCTAGTTCTTAATTACTGCAATTCCTGCCATGAAGAATATTAATATTTTCACTGTCTAATAAGATAGCTTGGCAAATACAGTAGATTATCTAAGCATTATTCTACTTTCATGACAAATACAGAATGTGGTCCACATTTCCAAAAACAACTTCTGAATTTGCATGCACAAAGTTTTACACAAGGTTTTTGAACATGCAATTTTGGAAGTCGCAGGCCAATCTGGAAGGCATTTTATATAACTTCAGTGTTTATACAGATTCCACTACTAACACTGTTACAAGGGAGTAGCATCACACTACCCAAGTTCCATAGGAACATACTTTAGATCAGAGCTTCTGGACAATTTTCCTATTGAGGAACATGCGTCCAAAGAATGATTGTTTCTCAGTTCACTCCCTCCATCATTTAGGATCATGAAACAGCCGTGTGTCAACTCCAACAATTACAAACATGGGGAAAACAATATTAGGGAAGTAGTGGTGAGTTTTAGTATCTTTTAATGAAGCTGGAAACAAGGAAGAGAGCAAGCAAGTCAGCAGGAAGAGATTCTCAGTTTGGAAAGGGGCCTCTGTAACATGTGAGACTGTAACACGTGAGTCTTGAAGGGTTCTAACATACAGTCATGACTTGAGGAGCCAGGAAGATTCCCACTCCAGGACTAGGTTATTTTCTTATTGGGAGAAAAACAGGTAGACAGCTGTGGTTTACTTTACCCTTGTTAGCACTCATTTACCATATGTGCAGCTTTAAAGAGACATTGGGCAGTGAAAACTAAAGGTTACACCCGACATAATCCTCGTGCTACCCCCACAATTTGACATCAATACCTAGACAGACTAGTTTTGTGTTTACCTACTACCAGCACAGCACCATAAATCCATTGCTATATCCATGTGCCCTCACAGTCACTTAAAATCACCCTCAGTCAGGTTGTGTAGTTGTCAAACAAAATCCAATGCAGATGGATTGGCCCTCTTGGAGGGGTGGGGGAGGAGAGGAAGGGATCCATGTATAACTCATGCCATTTTTGCTTTAATTCTTGCATTTCAAAGTTACTTCTATGGCTGGGGCCGTAAATTCCTTTTTTATTTCTGGAAACACTCAGACAGCAACAGTTTAAATTCCCCCTTTAAATGCCTGCTAATGATAGTGGATTGGAACAGCCTTCTGTGATTATTTTAAAAATTCCTTCTTGTTCTGAAAGGTACCCTTCCATTTCAGATAGAGTTTTATTTACTACCAGTTCTATTAAAGTTTGAAGACATTCTTCTACTCTGATATTAAAAAGACCCAGAAATAGCATTAAATATTGTGAAGATAAGAGAATTTAAACTCTCTTGGGTTTTTAGGAACCAATAATTCATTCCTATTGCAAGATGAGGTCTGCTGGTACATATCATCCAGAAAAAGCATTCGTAATCTCTATCAAGAAACCTCCTAACTCTACACATGGTACAGCGTACGACATTTCTTAAAGAGTCAGACGCAACTCATCAAAGTCTCAAACTGTTCACCTTTTTTTTGGGTAGAAAGCTATCCAACAGAGCTCTCCAGCATCCCCTGCTTCCCAACTGGTCAGGCAGACCCAGGAGAATTGTCACTTGAGCTAATTACAGTTTAAAAAAATAAATAAACAATAGTCAAAATCAAAACAGTTTGAAGTTATAGAAAGAAAACGTTTTGATTGACTCAAATAGATTTGTTTGTTTGTTTATCTTGCTCATAATTTTTTTGCTTGTTTGTTTGTTTAAGATTTCAACTTTTCACCTGGATTTGTGAAAGAAAATATTTCTGAAATCTCAAATACTTTCCCAGGATGGAAAAACCATTCCTTGCCCAGCTATAATAATGTGGCTATTCGGTGTAGACTGTGCACACTGTTGGGTCTATTATATTATTCTGAAGATTTTCAAAGTAATTGAGAGGATTTGGATTAAAGTTCCTAGTAAATATAACTGAGCATGCAAATCCCAGTTATGGAACTCTCAGTCTGTATATTATATTTTATTGATAAAGATTGAAAATCCTACTCACTAAGTGTTGGCCTAATTCTGCGCCTGCTGAAGTAAGTGACAAAACTCCTATTGGCATCAATGGGAGCACTTTTGAAAAAAAAATCATGCAGAGAATATTATTACCGACTATTATGATAACAGAACATTGCCTCACTTTTTGGAGAAATAAGTAGGTTGTTGTTGAGTTGCTGTATTGCACTTTCAATGCCTATAACAAAAAAGCAATTTAAACTTTAAAAAATAAAGAGTTTTGCTATAGAAAAACTTATTTAATTTGTAAAGTATGGAACAATTATAGTCCAATTTGTTTCTTAACCTTCTTTGTGTCCTGGAGCACACATAGTACATACCAGAGAATGGCATTTTTAATTGCTTGTCAACATATGCTGTACTACCTCACACGAGACTGCTGGAAATGATCATCTGCAAGAGCATGGGGCTTCCATCTGGCACAGTTTTGATTTGAGACTTACAAAAATCTCTAGGAGAAATAAATCTAAAATGCTGAGATACCAAATGGCCTGCACGCAGAATCCCTCTGCAAATTACACCATAAGCAACTGCACATTTCAAGCAGCTAGAGAAAGAGAGATTTGATTCTCAGTCTGGCTGACTAGGTGTCCAATGCAAATTCACATGACATGGAACTGTGCAAACTTATTTTTAAGGTTTCATGGACAAGGGGGTCACAGCTTTGTGAGGCCAATGTATCATAGGAAAATAGGTGACATGTTAACAACAAGGAACACTGAATTTTGCTTTCCGTAAAATTCAAAGGAAAGAACTCAGTGAAAACTCAAGTTTCACCTGGGATTGTGTTGACTCTGAAACCATTAATTTTGCATTATTTGGGCCCCAAACCATAAATCTCCCCAGATGTGTGAGAGAACGCAAGGAAAGGGATGTCACCTGTAAAGCTACCGTAAGATCCTTCATTATATCAGTAGAGCTTCTGAATATTAAGAGAGAGAAAAAAATCAGTTCAGAGTGTTGCACATTGAAGGGCCAGAAGACGTAAATAAATAGATAAATAGAACTGGGCAACTCCTGTCCAAAAAAATTCCAACTATTTGTTCAGATTTGTTTAGGCCATGATCATGAATGGATTTGCCTTCTGTTAACATGCATGCAATCACTTTGTACAGGAAAACAACAGGAATTTCAAACTTGTCTGCATGATTAATTACAGAAATGGGGATTTTTAATGGATGTGTGTACGCATGCGTACACGCTTACACTGGATGCAACTGTCTACTTGTCCAGTCAGGGAATACTAACAATGCTACATGATTTGACCTGTCACAATTAACCGTCACAGCATAAATACTGAGTAGTCACAGACATCTGTTTATAGTCAATCCAGAAGCTACAATATTTGCAAATATTGTATGTATGTCAGTTGTTTTTAGGCACCGCTGGAAAATTTAGAAGTTGTTTTGATTTAAAATGGAAGTGAAATTTTGCAAAAGTTTTATGACTCTCACCCCCACCCCTGTTGTCCAACCAGCTGTACTTTCAGACGACAAATGAACTCTAGGAAACTGCAATCTAAGTAGCTAAATATATCAGATACATTATTCATTGTGAAATATTGTCTCAGTTCTGATAAACAGAACCAAACTGTCTGGTTTTAATCCAAGGTATCTGTGACAGAATAGTCTGCCTTTGAGGGAAGTGCTGCTCACCCCTGTCACATAGCATGGTCCTTTAATGAGTTTGAAAGGTCCAATACATAAGGATCTAGACCAGGGGGTCTCAAACTGGAGGTTGGGACCCCTCAGGGGGTCACAAGGTTCTCACATGGGGGGGTCGCAAGCTGTCAGCCTCCGTCCCAAACTCCGCTTTACCTCCAGCATTTATAATGGTGTCAAATATATATAAAAAAAGGTGTTTTTAATTTATAAGGGGAGGGGGTCACACTCAGAGGTTTGCTATGTGAAAGGGGTCACCAGTAAAAAAGTTTGAGAACCACTGATCTAGGGGATGCTGAAGAAGAGGAAGTGATTCCAGGAATGAGCAGCTGTCCCGGCTGCCATGTTTGTAGCAAAGCTCACCAAAGGGTCTCTCCTTTTCTTCCCTCCAGGCTGGGCACTGGCTGCAGGTATAGCAGGGCAGGGCTAGCTGGCCCTACAGGCTCTTGTTAATCCCTTTTCTGCTGGTGTGAGGTTTCTCTGCTCCATCAAGGGGCCCAGGGCTGGCTTTCAGCTGATTCACCCGATTCCCCCGAATCAGGCCCCACGCCTAAGAGGGCCCCACACTGGTGCCTTTTTAATTTTTACTCACCCGGCAGTGCTCTGGGAGTCTTCAGCAGCATTTCGGCAGGACTTCCTTGAGTGCCGCAGAAGACCCGGAGCGAGTGAAGGACCCGCTGGCGAAGTGCCTCCGAGGACTCGGGGTGCCGCCGGGAGAGTGCGAATCAGGCCCTGCACTTGTTGAAGCCAGCCCTGACTGGGCCATTGACCAAACCAGAACGAGAGAAAGGAATTGCACCGAGGCATAGACTCATTTTAAACCTAAATAGAAGAAGAATTTAAGCACATCTTGTGTTATAGAATATATGGCGAGTGGCCTTGCAACTGAGCTGCTGATCCTTTCCCTTGATCCCAGCAGCATAGGGACAGGCTGCACGCCGGACCTTCCCTTTGGACACTACTACCTGCTCTCTCCAATGCACCTGGGCAATTCTGCTGGGTGGCGCCTCTTCCTCACCTTCCTTAGGATGACACGAGGGGCCAAGGGCTAGGATGGAGCAGTCCCTGTACTCCCTCACACTCAGGGACAGCCCTTGTGTCTGGTCATTGCACAGAGAGAGAGAAGGCTCCTTGTACTTGCTATTCACCCCTGCTTGGGCCGGACTCCATCAAGTCTCTGGTCAGTAGCATGATTTAAATCATCATACTTCATGCCTTCCCTTCGTGTCTTATTCACAGACTCTTGTTTGTGGCTGAGTCCCCACAAACCTTTGTTCCTTCCCCTCACCCACATCACACTTGTTACTAGCTTTCTCTCAAAGGATCAGTGAGGAGATGCAGCATGGTTTCCTCTCAGCAACTGAGCCAAAATTGAAAATGAGTGAAATCTGTGCAGAACAAAGGGAAGTTCTGTTCAGCCTTCATATGCCCCCAGGCCTGAAGAAGAGTCAGTGTCAGCTGACTGCACGTCACGCCCCTTCTTTCAAGCCAGTACAAGCTGGCCTTCTCTGTCCAAATGTCCAGCTGTGCTCTCTGGCTTTGGAACAGCACCCTTTGCTTTGTTCAAAAAGCCTATCAGTGTCCGCATAGCCACATATGCTCTCAATTCTGACCACCACCTGCTCTCAAAAAACCACAAAGGCACTTCAGTGGAAAATGTAAAATGAGCAAACTTGCACTCGCCTAACAACCTCAGCCACCATAAACCCATCTGTGCTGCTGAAGTGCAAAGCTTCGAGCTGATGCAATATGGGACTTACTGTGCGGGGTCAATGCCTGTCCTAGCAAAATCCTGTTGTCACTTCCCACAAAGGAGAGGTAGTGTCAGCTACTCATTCAGAGGAATGTATCCATGGGGACCTCTATGTACTAGTCCCAGCTCTGTCACCAACGTGCTGTGTGTCCACAGGCAAGTCACTTTATCTCTTTAGGTATCCAGCTGAAAACTGCTATTCTGAAGTCCAAGCCGCCCGCCCACCTCGGTGTTGAGGGGATACAAGCTCACCTGGCCTGACAGCTTCCAAGCAAGCCAAGGTGACGTCTATTCCAACCAGCACTACTTCCAAACGAGCATTGGTCTCCTTATTTCATCCACGACTTCTGCAATAACCGGTGCCATTTAGCAGGGATAAGTTCGCCTCAGGGCAGAGCCCTCCTCCCCCAGTGATTGAAGGTAGGTCTACAAGCTAGCCAGTCCTGCCCCTGCCCCAGTGGCCATGGCTTTACTGCTATTGTTATGTGAGCAAGTTAGATCAAAGCTGCCTTGGGTCTGTCTACACATGCTGCACTCACCCCTCTGACTGCAGTGCAGACCTACCTTTGTTAGTCTCTGAGAGCTGAGGTCATCATTTAGCCCTTTGGTTGGATAAAAAGCTCCTGCAGCATTAGACTCCCAACCATCCAAGTGGTCTCCTCTTTGGACAACTGCTCATTTCACAGACATGGGGGGAAACTACAGTTCCTTTGGCGCAAAGTATAATCGACCGTCATCTGACTGATTGGCATTTCAGCTGTGGGATTGCGGTGACATTTGGAGGGGGTTCCACGTGTCCTGGCCATTCATATCAGCCATCTGGTCTGGTCAGAGGCTCAGAGAAAAAATAAACAACCACACACAATGTTTTCCCCTGTCATTTCAACATCACCAGACTGTCTGTGTCCCTGTCCTGTCTGAAGATAGTCGTGCTAAAGAGCTGCATTCATATAAATGTACAGTCATTGACATAAACGCAAATCACTTTATTTCAGGATGTGCAGCTCCCGACTGTGTAGAATTATGCATTTGATTTTGACAGTTCCAGTATATCCATGGATTACTCCTCAAGGAGAATGTGTGTCTGAGAGGTTTGAATAAATATGGTTTAGAAACAACGTTCCGAGTTGGCAAGGTGCACTCTGGGTATGTGCAGCATCTGATTACGATATTTTCAGACTGAAAACAAAATTCATTCTTGGTGAAAGCCACAGTCTGGCGACTTTCCAGGCAGCTGTACTGAGATATCTGGGCACAAGCCAAGCCTTCTACATCACCTTTCAGCTGCGAACAAGTGTGATGAATTTCAGCTGAAGGGGTAATGTTTTTGAGTTACAAGCATCTAAAAATAGGGCTGTGTAATGAAATTGCCTTCTCAACCATAACTAGAGCATCACTGGTATAATGCATTCTGTCCTCCTGGAACAGCCAATACCTTACACATACTGTAATGCTGTCTGCAGCCTACTGAGCCTGCACCAACTCCCACTGAAGTCAATGGAAAGATTCCCATTGATTTCACTGGGGCATGGTCAGATCCTGGGCCCCTTGGCTCTTGCAAAACTCCATCAAAGTAAGTGATGCTTATCAAAAGTTCTGGAAAAACAGGATCAAGAGCAAATCAAGACTATTTCTGCTCACCCATGTCTGCTTCTATATTTACTGGGCATAATGGAACTCATACATTTTTCATTTCATTAGCATTGTTTTCACTCTGTTATCCCTCTCTTTAAAAGGATCATTTCCACATATTACCCTTTCCAGCCACGCACAGAGCTTAGTGCTAATCTCATAACAATTGGGAGGAAATCTTTTCCATCAGTGATGAAAGCCAAATATCAATCTAACCTTCGTTGAGCTGTGATAACTTAACTACTGCTAGTAGGTTTCCCCTCTGGCTCTTGCACAGGTTCATTGTTCCTCTGTCTGTGATTGGTGTTTATTCTTAGTTCGCAAAGCTCAGAGTTTATCGCACTGATTTGCTGTACTTCAGGTCCAATCCCTAGGTGCCCCTCAGCCTCCATGCATCAAGTCTTGAAAGACACAAACATTTTTAGTTCTGAGACACAATGCTGATTGTGGGTTATATCGTGTGAATATCATTTTTCACCTCTTCTGCACAGAGCACATTAAACATTAGGCACTGACTGCTGGGAAAATATTAATATTATAACAAAGCATAGGTATTAACAAATGAGAGCTGGCATTCACCTGAGCAAAGAGTGATTTTTTTTGGAAATGGAAAGGACAGCACAGCAGATTATGTACGCTTAGGATACAAACATATTTTCTTTGTTAATGGCTAGGCAGATGGTAAGCCACACGGTGTGCAGAGCTAGATAATACTTTTGTTACCATGTCTTCCTTTGCTTATTGCAGCCACCTGTTGTGTCTTGTCAGTAACCTCAACTGAAAGCTCTTTGGGGCAGGTCCCATCTGTCTACTATATGTTTGTGTAGTATCTAGCAACAGAAGTGTCAATTTCCTGCTGCAGGTAAAATGGGAGAGATAAGGAAAAATGTATGGGGGAGTGGGAGGAGATTTTAAAGTAAAGCTGATTAAATTAGGTGCATAACCACATTCTCCTGCACCTAGTGGAAAAATGACCTCAGGTCTATCTTAGGTAGTTCCTACACCCCTGTGACGTAGGGGAGTGCTGTTATCCCCATCTTACAGAAGGAAACTGAGGCATAGAGATGCTAATGGCTACCTTTTAAAAACAGTATTTAGGCACTTAACTCCCATTGAAATCAGCAGGAGTTAGGTGGCCAAAAATCTAGCCTGGAGTGATTTGCTCAGGGAAGTTTGTGCTGGAGCAGGAAATCGAGCTTGTGTGTCCCAGGTCCCAAGCTAGCACCCAAACCATGGACAGTTCCCAACATGTGATACTTGTGCCATTAAAATTGGAGCCGCCATCTCTGGCAGCTGAAGGAAGTTGCATCTCAAAACTCCAGCCTGGACAAAGACCTCACTGGTAGCCTGCTACAGGAGATGACGGGGTCGGACACCCACTAAATGCATAAGGCAGGATGGGGAGATGTGCAAGAATTTGTTTTCAGTCATGAGCGTTTGTTTCCTCTACTACTCAAATTTGGAGCAAAATGGCGGCTATTTCACCTTCAGATGAGGAACTGGAAAAATCCACCGAGATTTGCAAGTTTGGCTTAAAGAGCCAGATCCTCCACAGATGAAGCGAGCCCTTTGATTCCATTGGAACTACAGCAGAGGACCTGGCCATTGAGTCCAATGGAGCTCATCCGATTTACCTCACCTGGGGATCTAACCCAGCCAGAGGCAGTGGGTGGCTGGGGCGAGAGGGGGCTCAGCTTCCCTAGCTCTGAGTCACCAGCCAGCCTTGCATGCAGCCTAGCTGAAGCCCCACAGGCGAAGCCTGGCGCTGAGCTGCTGGGCTTCCCAGGAGCAGGACAAGCAGGGAGAATCTCTGGAGCCCAGAGGTAGCAGCAAGGTGAGTCCACAGGGCCCTGGCATGGTGCTGCAGGCAGAGTCTGTCCCAAGCACAGGCAGTGCCCCATGAGCCAGCCCCACTCCTGATGTGCCAGAGGCAACTCCACCCCTTCCCGGGTCAGCGAGGGGGTAAGCGAGACAGAGAGAGGAGAGGGGGCTGTGGAGGAGAGAGCCAGACGCAGCCACCAGCACTGTCACACAGCTCCTTGTGCTCCTTCTGGCATAGGCCCCCAGCCCACCCCTCACACAGCTTCCCTCAATTCCCCACCTCCCACTTAAACCCATCCCATAATATACACACCCCACCCCCATCTCTCCACACAAACCTGCACCTCGCAAACATCTCCTCCTGCCACAGCCCCCACTCTAAATAAACCCAAAGCCCACAGACCTCCCCCCATCTCTCAGCCCCCATCCCACAAAGCTTCCTTTCCTCACATCCCTGCCACCACGCCCATTTCTCCAAATAACCCCACCCCATACACTACCCCCCATATAAATTCCACCTTAAAACATCCTGGTCAAACCCTTCCCCCAAACCTTTCTTTCCCAAATCCCCACATCCCCACCCAGAAACCCTCCCTTGCTGTTGTTCACTATTCCCCAGCCCCATACACCAGTAAACCCACTTCTTAAAACCCTCTTCCACCCCAGCTTTCACCACATCCCTCCCGTCCCTGTGGGGCAAGTACAGGGCAGGCAAGGCAGGGTCTGGAGAGAGTAGATCTTCTGGCTTTTGAACTAGAAGGGAAATGAACATCTTTGCCCTGTTCTAATTTGAAACCAGGGGAGAAGAATTGGGCTTGGTGTGGTGAGAACAAGAAAATGGAAACACAGTAAAGAGAAGAGAACAAGGAGATGGAGAAGGGGTGAGTAGCAGAGTTATGGAAGCACTTGTGCACTGGATTCCCAGCAGGTGTGAGCAAGTGCTTCTCCACTGGAGACAGGGAGCACGTAAGCAGCTCTCTCTGTCCCAGCCCAGCATGGAGGAGAGGTTTGGGCAGGTGGGCGAGTGAGGCCAAACCCAAACCAATGGACAGCTGTGGGGAGAGGAGCAGCTGAGTAAAACTGTCAGGCCCTTGCATGGAGCATCCCAATGGGAGAATACTGGGGGGAGGAAGACAGAAGAGGGAAGGAAATGCATAGCAGCTGCTTTCAAAGGTGCCTAATGAACCATTGGTCATTTAAATTGAAGAAACAGACAGCCTTATGTCACTGGAACCCATTTTATTCCATCAGGATGATGCTATGTTACTATGAGACAGATTCCACACTGCTAGCCAAAATATGTTAGATGTATTAGTTACACCACATTAATATGTATTAAGTGCATGATATAAATATTGTATGCATGAAGGCTAGACAGTTGGCCAAAAGAATTGGACTGCTTTTCCCACAGTACTCTTTGCTTTTATTCACCCACTTTTATAGCCCACTGTATCTTGGACCAGGACAACTCAATATTTGGCATAAGTGGACCAGAAAACCATCAAAGGCAAAATACATGAATATTCTGCCTTTGTACCTTCACGGAGAAGTACCTGGGATGCCAGTATCCAAAGTAAAGTTAAGAAAGGTACAAAACGAGATAAGGAACCTGGTACAAAAGGGTGGTGGTTTGGAGTGTAGGTGACATACCAAGTGTTTTCTAACTGGTAAGCAGTCATCCTAAAAAGCCAAGTGGTATTGGGTGTATTTTTGGGCATACACCTTCTGTGTAAGATGAACTGAACACAATGCGAAAATCCACTTTCCAGCAGGATTGGTGATTCATTAAGCCCTCCTCATCTGCGCCATACTGGTTTGTCTATAGGCAATAAATTGGCTGAGCTTGGTTATAGCATTTTTACTATAACGGCAACAGTAGTCAGAATAAATTGGCTATACATATAAATCAACAAGCTACTCCCCACCGGTGGTGCCAAACCTTGCATGTCATTTGTTGGTCTCCTGGGATAATGCGCCATTGAAGTGCCATCAAGGTGCACAAATGCTCACACCTATCCATCCACAAAGTATTTAAATGGTGCCACATTAAAAAAAAAAAGCGAAGACTTCTAAAAATAGACAGCAGTAAAAAAAAAAAAAGTAAAAATAGCCTCCACACATCTCAAACAAATCCTTTTATTCCAGGGTGTCATGGAAGCCATACAGTTAAAATTGCTCAAGGATAATTCCCTTAAAGCCTTACAAGAAATGTTGCTGTCCCAGAGCCCTAGTACAAATCCTGGCAAGAATATTGGAGATAACAGACTGGATGCCATGGAAACTGAGACAGACCTAATTTGAGCTGTAACCATTGCTGTTATTTATTAATTCTGATAAGCCATCTCAGTGGAGAACGACTAAAGGTGCCACTGCACTAAAAATAGCATGCTTGTAATGTTTAAAATCCCTTAATAGCAGAGATCCACAATATTGTTAAAAAAATTCCCTTTCACCGGTGAGATGTCATATAACTAAACCTCCTGATTGACTGAGAATCAGGGGAATGTTCAGACAGCCCATGTCCTCTTAAACTGACATTTTAGATGCACCAAGATACACCCTTTTTTTAAGCCACAGGGTGTATGTTAGCACATAGGGGCCCAATCCTGCCCCACTGGAGCGAATGCCAGTTTTGTTGTTGATTTGAATGAAAGCAGACTTGAGGAGAGGATGTTACATTTGATCTTAACCCCAAATGTTCTTCATCTATAAGCTTATGACGTTTTTCTAAGGTGCCTTACTTATGGAGTCATCTACAGCAAATAGTGCCAGCACATTCTTGTTCGGCAGCTTCCCCTTTTGTTTAATTGAAGCAGCAAAAACACATCAGCAAAAATGTTGCCCCCTGCTCTTCTCTGTAGCTGCAGTAGTCCCAGCACAGCACTGCAGTACATGATAGCTGGCTGGCTTCAGGGAAATTGAAGAGAGCAGTGGAAGTCAGACCCCCTGGTCTTCCTCCATAGCCCTAACCAACATGGTTTTGGGGGCAGGACAGCGGTGAGCCAAGGGGCATAGGATCTGCTGCTATGTGAATCAACCAGTCACTGGTCTAGTAGGGGACAACAGCACCTGCTCCTCTTCTACTGCTCCGCTGCCTGAGTGGAGGGTAGAATTCCACCCCTGCTACCCTCCTGTGAAGCTTGGTGTGCTGGGAAAGATTTTGCTCGTTATCTGATTGGCATTCAACTGTATGTAGCTTCATGAGGTTTAAGGGCAGAAGGGACCATTATGATCTCCTGCTCTGACCTTTTGCATAACAAGTCAGAAAACCTAACCCAATAACTGTGGCATCAAGCCCATTGCTTCAGTTTGAGCTAGTTTTGAGAAAGACTCCCCCTCGCAAAGACTGCAGGTGGTGGAGAATCACCACTGCCATCACAGATGTTCGTAAGAGCTGATGTGGATGTCATGACCTTGGTAGGTACCAAGGAACACAATCTGAGCTCTTTGGTCCTTCTCCTCCTTTTTTGGGGGGGGTAACCTTCGACATTTCCACAGAAAAGATACCGCCTCTATATTCCCACCAAAGACTGGGTAGCCTATTGAAGAATACATTTGCCTTACATTGCATAGATTACGAGTACAAATCCTGGTAGCGTTACATCTTTAGTAGAAACACTTCCCACTTTTAATGCTCTTAGCATCAAATGGATCACATCATCATCAGCTTCATTATTTTTATTAGCCCAGCATACTTGGTACTTAATGACTGTTTAAACTGCTCTGGTTTCGTGGGCAAAACTCCATAAGCTGTAGCACCGAGAATAAATTTTCATGGCATTTCCCCATGGACTTTGCTCTTTCCCTCGGCTTTGCTTCTCTTAATAGATTTTGCTCTTTCCCCCTCTGCTCCCATTCCCCCTTTAGATTTTCATTTTGTCGTCTTTCAGCTGGCAATTCACATTCTAAATGAGTGAGGATAAAGGAGCTGCTGACACTGATGTGCCATCTCGCACAGTGGAAAGCGCTCACTGTGCTGCAAGAGACACAAAGCCAGATCCTCACGCCAATTAACATCAGCTAACTCCGCTCACTTCAGTGGAGCTGCACCAATTTACACAGCTAAGGATCCGGCCCATGACTTATCGTGGCAGTCTGGATTTTGAATATGAAGAAGTGATGTACCCAATATGTCTTTCTGACTTATAATTAGCTACTTTCCCTGACAATATAAAGGCTTCTTTTTTCTGCTGAATGGGGTTGAAGAGTTAGCCGCCACCTTTTGTTTGTTTATTTCCTTTAAAGATTCAGAGCCAGGACAGCAAAAAAGGTATTCCAGCCTCAAATCAAATGAATAAGAATTGCTTTCAGAATCTATCACACAGTATTGTGGCAGAGCTCTGACCTTGCCCTGTGGGTCCTGCGCTTCTAGGCAGTTTATGCTAGCCTCAGTGGCTCACAGTGACCCTCCACATAGCCCTTCTCTCTCTAGGGCCAGGGTCACAGTCTACTGAGCCCTTTTCATCACAGTCCAGCAAGGAAGTTGATGAGAGAACTCCCACAGTCTCTGTTGTCCCTGGGGGCTTATTTCAGAACAGTTTAGCCTCCTGTCCTGACAGGGGCCTGACTTCCCCTCCCAGGGGATGTTCCTGTAGTGGTGGGTTGAGGGGAACCCAGGCCCACCCTCTACTCCGGGTTCCGGCCCAGGGACCCTAATGGTAGCAGCTGTTGGCAGCCAACCTTTCACTGCCAGAGTTGCTACATTTCCCTGGTCCACTTCACCACAGCTTTCCTGCTTCTCCCTTCCTCACCCTTATCTTAGGGCTCCCTTAATGATGGTCTGAGGGTGTCTTCAGTAACCAGCCCTTCAGCCGCACTTCCTCACCCCTCCTGGCTCTCCCCTGCCTGACTGGAGTGAGCCTTTTTTATAGTATCAGCGGGACCTTAATTAGAGTCAGGTGGTCACATTAGCTTAATGGCCTCACCTGACTCTTTGCAGGTTAATTAGAGTCCTGTCCTGATAGGGGCCTGACTTCCCCTCCCAGGGGATGTTCCTGTAGTGGTGGGTTGGGGGGAACCCAGGCCCACCCTCTACTCCACTCTACTACTCCACTCCAAAGTGGGCTTTGCTCTCGCTTGCCTAGGGTTTGGTTATCTCCATGTGGATCATTTTCAAGTACTGGCATTGTTCTTTTCTGTTTTCCCTTGCCTCTCATCCATCTCCTCTCTTCCTCCCACATCTTTCCCCAACCACCCACCGACCATCCTTCTCAGTCCTTCACTCCTAGTCTTAGCTTCTGGTAGCTGTGGTATGGTTTTGTGGAAAGGTGGGATTTGCACCAGGCTCTGAAGGTGGGTAGACTAGATTCCATTCCATTCTTTTGAACCATCTTCCATAACCTAAGACCTACTGCTGAAGATGCCTGAATTCTGGCTTCCAAGGCTTTCTCTTTGGGCACATGCAGTCTCGATGTTCCCCCTGTTATGTTAGAAGGCTATCAATGAAGACATGGTCCCTAAAGTTGTCAGCTTTGAGGATTAGGAGCAGGACTTTGAATGAGACCTGGTTATGACCAAGAAGACAAGAGCAGGCATAGAGCACTGCTGTTGTAGAAGTCCCTAACTCCCTTAGGCTCCTTTGAACATCCCAGACCCAGTGCACAAAACTGTATTGATTGGAGAGAGAGAGAGAGAGAGAGACAGCGCAGAGCCGCAGGTAGGTGCCTTGTTCTGTACTTCCACAATTTCCACCAGCTGTGCCCGATTGCCATGTCACTTACACCACCTTTCCATTGCTAGGACTCTACTAACTTCAGGAGGATCTGTCACAATTTAGACCCTGTTGTGAAATCAGAATCAGGCCTGGTCTGTTCACAATCACACTTGGTTGTTGAACCTCAGAACCTTTCAACAAAAGCAATTCCATTACAATAGAGGGTACGAGAACAAATTGTTAATTCTGCTTAATATTTGAGGTGCCCTTGACAGTCAGTAACAAAACTCTAGTGCATTGAAACAAGTGAAAATAAAGCTAAAGCATCAAGTAAATTGCTCTTAAAATTGACCAATGTAGTCATTGGCTGACAGCAATCTATTCTCTTCTTCCAGAATTATAGCATTGTTGCTTGTGACTAACACTACAGTTGAGTCAGCCCTTCATTTGCAAGAATTTATAACTTACTCATTTAAAAAAAACACAACACTCATAGCTGAAATTTCCATACAGGCTCTTTGGAATGATTTTTCTCTTTTAATATGTTTAAAAATTATGGGCATGATTCTCCACTGCCTCCCATCTTGTGTTCTTTATGCCTATGCAAAGTGAGTGTGAAAAATTTTGCCCCTGGCTTAGCAGCCATTTAAATGCTTTGCACACATATGACTGACTCAAAGTGCAATGCATCGGAGACTTGGATGCTGGAAAGCAGTTTCCTCCTGCAAGTATAAATATATGGAAAATGTTACAGTTAGATAGTTATTTCAGGTTATTTTTCAGAAATGAAACATGGCAAATAATTTCTTTATGGTGAAAACTAACATGGTCCAAGCCGGAAACACATGGCTGCTGGTTTTGCATTCAATATTTTTCCTCTACAGACATTTCATAAGGGATTTGCTACATGCTTAACAACCTGCTAGCAATAAACGAGCAGACTGTCACTGCTCCTTTGCAATTCATTATTTCTGAGGTAATTATTGGGTTTTAAAAACCATTCACAACAATGTACTAATTTTCCCAATTGCATAGACTACCCTGCCTGCCAAATTGGTCAGGTCCAGTACTGGTTTAACCACAGGGAAATTTTTTGACAATAGGGGGAGCCAGAGAGCAGAAGCAGGGAAGTTATTTGGAAACAAAAGACTTTTTAACTCAAAACTTTTAAACTCTGCATTTCCCCAGTAACAGTTGGGGACAACACAACCCACAGATGCCGTAGAATAGAGCATCAGCTAGTTTAAACTGGCATAGTGCCATTAAAGGCAGTAGAGATTATGCTGATTCACTCTAGCTGAGGATCTGATCCAGTAAAGGCAGCTGCACGCATTTCCCTGCCTTAGCACTAAGGCAGTTACCTTCAGTGAAGTCCGTGCATTATTAAGGGAGGATTTCAGTCCTCTCTCTTGCAATTACTGCAGCACAATTTATTTAGGAGCTGATCTTACAAACAAGCATGACATTAAAGTTTAGTCTAAAGCTGGTTAAAAGTTTTCCAATTCTGAAGTTGATAAAATTTGACATTAAGTGAGGAAGGGAAGAAAAGACTTTTGTGACAATTTCACTGAAATTTTTTTCACCCATTTCTCTCTACTTCTAGAACTGGTTGAAAGTAATTAATATTTTAGAGAGTCTCATCCCACTCCAGTTGAAGCCAATGGGGGGAAAAATCCCATTGACTTCATTTGGAGCTGGAGTGTGTTTGAAAAGAGAGAGATAACAGCATTGCAGAGGTTGCATTGATTAAAACCAATGCAAACAAAAAACAGCTCCAAGTCATTGAAAAGGAGACTAAGGTCATGTCTTCACTAGCACTTATGTTGGCAGAACTTTTGTTGCTCAGGAGTGTGAAAAAACAGCCCCCTCCGAGCGACATAAGTTTTGCCGGTTAAACCCTCATGTGCACAGTGCTATGTCACTGGGAGACACTCTCCCCACAAAATAGTTAACCACTGCTTGTTGAGCTGGTTTTATTAGGTTGACAGGAGAGCTCTCTCCTGCTGGCATAACGTGGCTACACAAGCACTCTTACATCAGCACAGCTGTATCAGTACAGCTGTGCTGCTGTAAGCTTGTAAGCATAGGCATGGCCTAAAGGCCTTGTTCACCAAAGCACATGAGAGTGTTCTTACCTAAAAGTTCCACTGATGTCAATAGGATTTAAGCACGTGCTTAATTGTAATCAGGTACTTAAGTGCTTTGCTGAACCAGGGTCTTAATCTTCTAGGGCTTCTCTACATTACCTGCAGGATCCACGGGCAGTGATCAGTCCAGTAGGGGTTGATTTATCACGTCTAAATCGACCACTGAGCACTCTCCTGTCAACTCCGGTACTCCACCGGAGTGAGAGGTGCAGGCGGAGTCGATGGGGGAGCATCAGCTGTTGACTCACTGTAGTGAGTTATTCTCGTAGCTGAAGTTGCGTAACTTAGATCGACTCCCCCCCTCCTCCAGTGTAGACCAGGCCTTAGTTGGTTTAATTCTAATTTCTTCTATGCTACCCTTTACTGAAGGAGAGTATGTTTTATCCTACTGCAGTACAGAATTACTACATTTTGTTTATTTCCTTCTGACATTCTTTTACACCTTACAGAAGTCTGCAGAACCACATTAATTCTCTTTGTCAAGATTTTTCTCCACCCAGATCCATCTTAGCTGTCAGTTATATCATAAGGACATTAAAATGGAAGTGCCATGCTGTCAAATGAATCATGTAATGACAGCTAAGAATGTAATTCAGAGGATCCACTATTCTTCAGGGACTGCATTTTAGCTATTTTGGATTTGTTTCAGTTTGATTTCTTAAAAAAAAAAAACTATACACCTAAAAATGTGGTTAGGTAAATCAGATGTGTAATTTCTAGTAGAAATACTTCATAGTAACATGTTTGGAAACACTGATTATAGCTCAATGGAAGTTCTAATACCTCTTTATTTCCCTCCTGATTGTCCTTGCTAGAACCAGAAATACGCCTCTGTAGGCATTTAAGTCAAATGGACGCATAAATACAGGAACCAACGCCTTAATCCAGAACAGTACTTGAGTGCACACAAAGCTAAGTACAAGAGCAGCGCTACTGAAGTCAGCGGGACGTATATTTGTGCACATGCTCATGAGCCATGTTAAATCAGGGCCTGAACACACACATGTGCACACACACACCCCTTTCATTTTACAGGATTGTGTCTATAATATTGAATCTGACCCAATACCTTAGATTCACATTTTCCCAGACTCATTCTAAACCTTAGGTCCAGATTCCAATCCATTTCACTTGCATGTGACCAGTTAAAGGGACACAAACAACATTTTTTTTAAAAAGTCACTTATTTTCTCAGAAAGTTTTTACCTACTATTACTGCAAGCAACACCTAAGATGTCTGTAGCAGAAAGATTTCAGGGAAACTATTTTTCAGTCTGTTTACTCTGTACATTCGTCAGTAATTTGTGTACTGTCTGTTTCGCTGTAGGCAGAGTCCCATTGTTTTGTTATTGTGTGCATTTGACAGCACTTTCTGTATAGTAATTTTCCTCAGTTTGTACCAAAGTTTTACAGAGTTTGAAGAGGTAAGGAAGAAACACAAACAAATAGGAAAATACAATTATAAAACCACAAAAATAGGCAGAAGTTCTGAGTAGTATCTAAAACATTTGTAACTCATTTTTGAAGTGGCTAGATTTCAAGTTGCAACAGCTCTCATCAGGGCAGGCTCCACTTCTAGTTAACTGAATACTCAGGGTAGTAGTTCCCCCGATTTCAGAGTAAGGTGCGTTAGCCAGTGGTAACACCTACAGCAGATTTAACCCATTGCTACTGCACATTTACAAGACAGTAATCTTTATAGCTAAACATTAATAATTATTTTCTCCATGGCATCTCTTCCTTAGACTTTAGGGCCAGATGGGACCATCATGATCATTTGGTCTGACCTCCTACACATTGCAGGCCACAGAACCTCACCCACCCACTACTGTAATAGTCCCATTATCTCTGGCTGAGTTACTGAAGTCTTCAAATCATGATTTAAAGATGTCAAGTTACAGAGAATCCATTATTTACACTAGTTTAAACCTGTAAGTGACCTGTGCCTCATGCTGCAGACCCCACCAGGGTCTCTGCCAATCTGACCTGGGGGAAAATTCCTTCCCAACCCTAAATATAGTGGTCAGTTGGATCCTAAGCATGTGGGCAAGATCCAGCAGCCAGACACCTGGGAAAGAATTCTCTGTAGTAACCCAAAGCCCTCCCTATCTAGCATCCCATTACTAGCTGTTGGCGATACTGTATTTGTTACTAGCTGTCGCAGGTTGGTTACATGCCATTGTAGGCGTCTCATCATACCATCTCCTCTGTAAACGTATCAAGCTCAGTCTTGAAACCATGTAGGTTTTTTGCCCCCACTGCTCCCCTTGGAAGGCTGTTCTAGAACTTCACTCCCTTGATGGTTAGAAACCTTCATCATTAGAAACCTAAACTTGTTGATGGCCAGTTTCTTTCAAATTGTTCTTGTGTCCACATTAACACAACTTAAATAACTCCTCTCCCTCCCTGATATTTATCCCTCTGATGTATTTATAGAGAGCAATCATATCTCCCCTCAGCCTTCGTTTGGTTAGGCTAAACAAGCCAAGCTCTTTGAGTCTCCTCCCGTAAGGAAGGTTCTCCCTTCCTCTGATCATCCTGGTAGCCCTTCTCTGCACATGTTCCAGTTTGCATTCATCCTTCTTAAACACGGGAGACCAGAATTACACACAGTATTCCAGATGAGGTCTCACGAGGTTCCCTTCCTCTGATCATCCTGGTAGCCCTTCTCTGCACATGTTCCAGTTTGCATTCATCCTTCTTAAACATGGGAAACCAGAATTACACACAGTATTCCAGATGAGGTCTCACCAGTGCCTTATATAATGATACTAACACTTCCCTATCTCTACTGGAAATACCTCGCCTGATGTATCCTTGGATTGTGTTAGCCTTTTTCACGGCTAATGTTGGTAACTCATAGTCATCCTGTGATCAATCAATACACCCAGGTCTTCCTCTTCCAATTGATAAAGCCTCAGTTTATAGCACTAATTTTTGATAGTCCCTAAGAGCATGACCATGCACTTTGCACTATTAATTTCATCCCATTTCTATTGCTCCAGTTTTCAGGTTGTCCAGATCTTCTTGTATGCTATTCCAGTCCTCCTCTATATACCTCTGAACTTTGGGTCAACTGCACATTTTATTAGGACATTCGCACTTTTTGTGCCAAGGTCACTAAAAAAAATTTTTTTAAATAAGGTTAGTCCCAAGACAGCTCCCTGAGGAACTCCACTAGTAACCTCCATCCAGCATGAGAGTTCACCTTTCAGTATGAGCCATGTAGTCTTGCTTTTAACCAGTTACTTATCCACATTTCAATTCTCATATTAATCCCCATCATCTCCAATGTAATTAATAATTTCCCCTATATGAACATAAGAATAGCCATAGTGGGTCAGACTATGGTCCATCTTGCCCAGTATCCTCTCTCTGACAGTAGCCCATACCATAGCATACCAGACCGGGCAGTTTTGGAGTGATGCACAGCCATCTTCCACTCCCAGCTTCTGGAAGTCCGACGTTTAGGGTCACCCTGAACATGGGATTGCAGTGATCCATCAGTGTCATGGGCCATCCAATTATTCCTGCTATCAAGTGACTACCAACACAGAGTCCAATGGTGTGAATATATATTTCAGCATTTACAACCATGAGAAGTCCAAATACATGCTTTAGGCACAGCCGTGAGCAAGGGATTCTTCTTTTTCAACGCTTAGCCAGACAGTCGGCCATAGCAATCGTTCGCCATTTGGTCCGTTCCTGTGGAACTCTGAAGGCTTGACAGCCTGAGAGTCCAACATCAGAACAGACTTGATGATGTAATAGGGGATCTGCCTTTGGGCCACCTCCACTCCTCAGTTGGTTGAATTTTATCCCGGATGTTACAAACACTAACAGAACAGTGTTCGCTGGAACGTCTTGTGGCATCCTTGCGACATGTCCAAAAAGCACAAGGCATCGCCTGCGGACAATGGCCCTAGTAGTCTGTAGACCCGAACGACCATAAACATCTACATTACATATGAAGTAATTCCGCTTGATGCCCAAGTTACGACATTGACATTTTGTGTGGAAAGCCTCCAGCTTTGTCCAGTCTGTGCGGCATAGTGTCCATGTTTTGCAGCCTTACAATAGTATGGGAGGATACAGCTCAAATAAATCCTGAACTTGGTTGTCATACTAAGATGATGTTGATTCCGTATTCATTGTAAATGACCCATGGCAGATGTGGCGATGCCAATCCAACGGAGAACCTCTGTGTGAGAATTGGAGGAGCTGGTAGGTATAGAACTCAGATAGCAAAAGCTGGAAACTGATTCGACGGTTTCGTTGTTCAGAGATTGGAGTTGCAGGTGGATCTGATCCTAGATTTTCCAGTTTTGTCTTCAGCCATGAAACATGGAGACCAGTCTTAACTGACAACTCTTCCATATGCTGGAGAGCCTCACGAAACCTGTCGGGCTCTGTACTAAAAGAACAATGTCATCAGCATAGTCAAGGTCTGTGAGCGAGAGATCACCGATCTCAATGCCTATGGACCTGACGGAATGCTGTATTATGAAATCCATTGCCCGACAAAGGAGTGCAGGGGCCAGAGCTCAGCCCTGCCTAACACCAGATACTTATTTAAAAGGTGCTGACATCCAGTTCCCTAGACAAACACGGGCAGTGGTTCCATTACGCAGCTCTCTAATCAAGTCCAGCAGAGTGGTAGGGACACCTACACCCTTAAAGGGCTTCCATAATGTGACACAGTCTACTGAATCAAATGCAGCCTTCATATCAACATACACTCTGTGCAGGGGATTCCTGAACTCGCGATGTATCTCCGACAACAAGCAAAGGGCCAAAATGGCATCTAATGTGGATTCCTTCCTCATAAAGCCTGATTGTTGAGGACAACGCGTTCAATGTAGCAAAGGCTCCAGGCATGCCAGAAAAATGTGTGCAAACACCTTCCCTTGGACGGAGAGCAGGATGATCGTCCTGTAGCTCTTACATTCACTGTGTGGTCCCTTGCCCTTATAGAGTGAGATCACAATACCGTCCTTCCAGGTGGCTGGCAGGTTTCCAGTTCTCCGCTCCAGATGAAAGATGGCCAGAAGTGATTCTGCTACAGGATCAATAGCACATTTTAGCAGCTCTGAGGGGATGCCGTCAGCACCAGCTGCACATCCGCTTTTCAGTTTAGAGATGGCACACTTCACTTCATCCAATGTTGGTGCATCAGTACAAATGTCTGGATCCAGAACTGCAGTGACTGCCAGATCATCCAGCTCTGAATAAGAGTCAGCTGGAGGATGGTTCAGGACACAATGATAATGTTCCACACAGTGGGAGAAAGTGTCATCATCCGATTGACATGGATGGCCTTGACTGACATTCAGGATGCCGTTTGTAGGGACTTGACCGCTGAAGTTGCAAATGGCGCAGAAAGCTGGCTTCAAGTTGCCCCTAGCTAAGCCAATTTCGACAACATCCGCCACTTGGTTATAATATCGGGATCACAGAGTGTCAAGGTGTGAAATTTTCTCCTTATCACCACGCTGGTGGGCTGCAGCCTTCAATTTAATTGTCCTCCAATAGCTTTCCAACGTCTTCAAATCTAGAAGTTAAAGCTCCTAAATCCTTATTTAGGCACCTAACAAGGACCTAATCCAAAGACTCCAATTGACTCTGGATCCTAAAAGTGGCCTTAATTTTAAAAGATGTCAAGTCCCTGGAGTCCCGTTGACTTCAGTAGAATTTGTGAGGGCTTATATCTGAAAGTGGGACCATTTTATACAGGTACATGACTATGAAGGTAAGTGTCTATCAGTAAGCATCAAAGCTTAAAAATGTTGGCTTTAATTCGTTCCTGAAAAGTGGCAGAATGTTCAGGCTCAGGCATGGCCCAACAGTCACCATGCCCTGTACTGTGAAATATGTGACTCTCATTTCAGTTTTGCAGCAACTCCTCTGTCAACTGAGATTTTGACTTGCAAAATGCTTTAGGAGACTTGTACAAATATTTTTAGATACAGAATCAATGTCTTGTAGATGATGAATTACAAATAAGAGGAGGAATAGCTACCTCTGAAACTACGCTTTATGGTTAGATTCAAAGGGTAAAAGGAGTAACAGCCACCATCACGTAACAGACACCTGCTAGCATAGTGAATCAGATGTGTGTATATTTCAGTGAACCATTTACATGGTGTTTATCAACTCCCATTAAATCTGAAGTGTCCATATGCTAGGGAGACTGTAACCTGAAATTAAAGCGACAAAAAATGCGGGTAAAGAGAGGAGAACGACAGTGTGGACAATGTAAAGAACTGCTAATTGGCTATGGAGCTATAGAGATGAGTAGCCTGAGCATTCCGAGTGGTCAGTGGGATACTGTATCATGCATGGGGTGGGGGGGAGACTTTGAAAATGCGAAGATTATATAATTAATGTTTATAGTGAAGTTTCTCTTGATCAAAAGTTGGTTTTCCAATAAAGCAGTCTTCACCATTGCAGATAATCTGATTCTGGAGTAAAACCCTGTGTAGACCAGCAGACTCACCCCTACGGCGCCTCCTGCTGGTGACTTCTGGGAATTAGCTAGATTCAGCTCTGGAGTACCCTCTGGTGATCCGCCTGTCCTCTGGTCCCCGTGTCCCTCCCTGGACTTGGTACCCTTTTACCTGGGGTGCTGCCCCCTGGCAGTAACCCCTTTCTCTCAGGGTCTCCCCTCCCCAGGGAACTCCCACCCTCTACCCCCACCTTGCCTCAGTATATGGCTACTGCCAGTCATCGTCTAGCCCCCACACCCTGGGCAGACTGCAGTATCAGCCTACTCATCACTGGCAAGGTTGGGTTTGGACCTGCTGCCTTGGCCTACCCCGGGCTGCCCTCTGCAACCCCTAGTATCTTTTAGCCCAACGCTAGGCCACAGCCTGAGGCTTTCCAGGCTGGAGCTCCCCTGCTCCTCTGCCTTTCCCCAGCCCTACTTCACTCAGGTACCCTATGTCCAGCTCCCTGCAGCCAGACCCATCTCACTCTACAGCCGGGCCCATTTCACTCTTCAGCTTCTGGCTCCCAGCTTCTTATAGGGGCCAGCTGGGCCTGATTGGCACATGGCCCAGCTGCAGACACTTCCCAGTCAGTCCAGCTTAGTAGCTCCCAGCCACAACCTTCCCCCAGGGCTGTTTTAAGCCCTTCAGGGCAGGAGCAGGGTAAGCACCCTGCTATACCCTGTCTTTCCTGTACTTTTCACACTCTATTTTAGGGACTCTTCATCATACAAGGAAGTTCCATTTGTCAAGGTCAGCAGCACGTTACCCCCCATCACCACCTTCATCCCAACTCCCATAAAAATTCCATCTTAAATTAGGGGCGTTGACGGTGGGGAGAAAATTGCCCCTCTGAATCTTGTTTTGTAGCAAGGCTTAGCTTTCCAGAAGCTATAATGACTGCTGCTCTTCCTCCAGAAGGGAAAGCAGTTGACATTTTGTTTGTTCTCCAGTGAGACAGCTGAACTTCAGATACAATTGTATTTCAGGGAATCAAAAGGCATTAATAATGTTCTTCTGTACTGGGAGACATAACAGTCAATCCTATCACAGGCAAGGACAATCTTTCCATAGACTTCAGTGGGAACTGGAGCAGGTCCCAAGGTAGTTTACACTTAGAAGAACATTCTGTAAACATAGGGGCAGATTTACAAAGGGATTTAGGCATCTAAAGATGCACATAGGCTGTGGTAATAGCCACCTGTCCCAAACCTGGACTTTAGCGTCCAAACTCTGGTCCTGTCCCAAACCTGGACTTTTGCGTCCAAAATTTGGGGGCTTACCTGAAACTCCCCCAAGCTCACTACCAGCTTGGATATTCTCGCTGCCACCAACTAGGACTATTGGGCGTATCCTAGTTAGCCGCCCGAGTCACCCCAACTTTCCTGGGGGACCCCCCAGACCCAAGCCCTGGTCTCTCTCTCTTCCTAAACCAGCTTCCCCACTTTCATGGGTTAGCCAGGTGCAATGGCTATGCTTCACCCCTTGCAATACAAACCGAGAAGCAATTCAAGCTCTCCCCGAGGCAAGGTATTTTAACGCTAGTCAGTCACACAAGAAATTCCCCTCCCTTTGTCTATAGCTTTTCCCGCCGCTGGGAAAAGATCAGGGAAGTGAGACAACCGAGTTTGGGCTTTTCCCTCCTCCTCTGCCCTCACTAGGTAAAAAGAAACTTGCCACAAGGTTTAATAAAAGAAAACTTTATAGAAAAATCAAAGAAAGAAAATATAAACAATAATCTATGCATTAAGAAACTCAATATTAGGTATCTTGCTTAAGAAATATGCAAACAAACAATTCTGATTTAAAAAGAGTAGCCCAATTAACACCAAGTCCAACAATATCCACATACATGCTCAAATACAACACAAAGCTCCTCTCACAGATCACGAATTGGCTTTGGGTTCCTGTCTCACAGATGTGTAGGAGAAAACTTGGAATAAGATGCAGTTAGGAGAAAGCTTGTTAACTCACAGCAGCGAAAACCAACAAAGAACACAGCCATACATTCTATTCGTTACACACAAAGCTCCTCATTAGCGATAGGCTTGGCGTCTTTGTACTCACAGACTTTTGAGTATACATATTTGAAAAAATTGGAGTTAGGAGGAAACCTTGTTCTACTCACAGCGAGAAACAAAAAACAGGAACAGCCATCCACATCTATTCTTGACAACCCAAAGCTCCTCATAGCCGAGATTGCTTTGGGGTTCCTTGTACTCACAGACTTTTGGATAAATATTGTGAAAACGTAGAGAAATGGAAGTAGGAGGAAACCACGGTTTACTCACTAGCGAGAAAACAAAAAGACACAAGCCATGCACACATCATTCGACACAACATCAAAGCTCCTCATAGCGCGACATGTTTTGGGGTTCCGTGACTCACAGACTTTTGGCATATATTGAGGAAAAAGATGGAGTTAGGAGGAAACCTTGTTTACTCTCAGACGAGAAAACACAAACGCCAACCCGAGTATTACGAATTACCGCCACCTGACTTTAAAACAATCTCCAGCGATTCTCTGATTGGCTCCTCTGGTCAGCGTGTTTGGTTCACCCTTCTCAGGTAACAAGAAGCTGTACACCTTCCATTACTATCTTATATGGAATGATGGCCAGCCAGTAAGGATTTTTCCAAAGGCACTGGAGTTAGGGCCTAATTCATAAAGTGGCTTTATTCAAAACCCCACTGGGAGCACCTAAATACCTTGTAATTACAAAGATTAATTTTCCATTTATGCTTAGAGTGTGGTCTTAATCCTGTACAGCTCATTTGGAGCTCACAGAATCCTGGGTCTGACTTTCTGACTTGTTTTTGTTCTAAGAAAAAATCTTGGGTGCTTAAAGCATCTGTCTCAAATCTGGACCTAGCCGTCCAAAATCTGGGCGCTTAAATGGAACTCCCCCAAGCTTTTACCAGCTTGGATTCTGTATCTTCACTGCACCCATCCGAAGTTTTTCCAGGTGTAGCCCTCTCTCGGGTTCCCCAAAACCTTCTTGGGCGACCCCCTCTTGGTCTCCTCAACTTCCCTGAGGACCCCCAAGACCAGAGTCTGAGTCTCGGCAAGGAATACCTCCCTTCCCCCTCCTTTCCCCCTCAGACGTTGCCTCTCTGGGCTAACTGAGGAGTGCCTGATTTGTAATCTTTACATCCACAATACCAATGAAAACTTGGTCTCCTTTCTTCGCCCACTGAGGCAAGCCTCAAACACAGGACAGAGATTAATGCTACCTCTTTCCTCCCACCACTTGCTGGTTGCTTGGCTGAGCCCCTCCGTAGATTTAACCAAGAGATCTCCTCCCCTTGTACCTTATTACCAGAGAGAAACTCAACCTCAGTCTTAAAGAAAACTTTATGATAGTTAAAAAGAAAGAAAATACAGATAACTAAAACTGCATTAAGGAGATCAGTACAAGGGAATGGCTTTTAAAACATACGCGAATAAACAGCTGATTAAAAGATAGCCATATTATACCAGTCCAGCAAAACAACACACTGATAATATACAAAAACAAGCATATAACAGGCCACCCATATTGCCTTAGCCACCTTTGTACTCACAACTGGTAGCACCGAAAAGTTAAGAAACGATTGGTAAGTTATGAGACAAAAGCTGTTACTTCCATAGACCGGAGAGAAACAAAAAGACCACAGAGTCCCATCCCGTCCCTGACTTTTAACACCACATAACCAGTTTTCTGATTGGTCCTCTGGTCAGGTGTTTGGTTCCCTTTGTTCACCCTTTACAGGTAAAAGAAAATTAACCCTTACCTATCTACTTATGACACGCCCCCCAAATCTACTTATGACAGGTGCATAGAGGTTAAGTGTGAAAATAATTATATCATGGGCCAGACCTGCAAAGATCAGATCCGAATTTTCCAAACTTTCAGAGTGTTTTGATCCCAGATCTTTGTTTCTGCCTGTCCTTCATCTTTGGTACCTTTATTGTCCAATATCCAATGTAACTACTAGCCACATGCAAATGTGTCATTTACAACAGTTGTACATAGTGTTGTTATAGCGGTTTTGGTTCCAGGATATTAGAGAGATGAGGTGGGTGAGGCAACGTCTCTTATTGGACCAGCACAAGAAGTTGGTCCCATAAAAGGCATTTAAAACAGTGGAAGATACGTTATCTGTGTGGCATACGTTCAGAGTATATTAAGGGCCAAGTTCCACAAGCCTTATACTAAATAGCTTTTACCTCAGAGTCCCCCTGTTGACTTCAAGGTTACTTCTGGCTTGAGTGAATGCTACTCAGTGTGAGTAGGAATTGCAGAATCAGGCCTAAGCAAATAGCTTGTTTGTTTTTTTAAAGCCATACTTTGCTCCCCTCCTCAAATGTAGCAGTCCTCGGAGAAGGTAAGAAAATCAGCACTTCCCTTGGGGGACAGGATTAAGCAAGTCCATAGCATCCACTTACATCTCAGAGCACCTCCAGGCTCTCTGCCACCACTGGCTTTCTCCCTAGCAATGGAACATTTTCCCTTATCCAAGGAGGAGTAGAAGCAGCATTAACGACCAGTAAATTTCTAGGCAGGAATCCAGTCTCCGTATCTGTGTACCGTGGCTGCGTCCTTGTTCTGTGCCTTTCCTGCCTTGGCATGACCCTTACCTTAAACCACAGCTTGAAACGTTTGGCTTTAGCTAGCTTGGGAGACCTTGAATGGGCTCCTTGAAAGGGGAGGAGTGAACTTTTTCGTTCTTTTCCCACGCCTCTCTGGTTGTACAGTGGAAGAGAGGGTCTAATCCACTGTTATCATCACAGCATTTTTATCTTAAGAGTACTAATGTAAGAAGTCAAATTCAAAGGTCAGGGCAAACCTTTCTGTACACATCATTGCATAGGAGTCTGATGAAAGGAAGTGATACTCACCACTCCATCTATTGAAATCCAGGCTAGGATAACGATGGAATTGAGATCTGTTCTTCAGAGGGAGAAAGAGGCCTGAATCTGGTTGTTGTGAATCAGAGAGTAAAACAGACCGTAAAAATGAGTGTGGGTGAGTGATTTGCCAGTCTTTTTTGTACATAAAAATACCACCAGCTCATTTCATGTGCCACATGTTATTTACTATGTCTCCAACAGAACTGAATCCTCTGTGCAGAACGCTGCTGCTGAATGCCAAAGTGTTTTTCCAGAGGGGAGATCCTGATGGGATTGACTGTATCTATGCAATCTCTAAAGCACTTATCAGGGATCAGATCTCTGCTTACTCTGTCGCATCTGTAATACCAACAGGCAAACAGCCTCTATTGATATGTTCAACTTCCTAACCTGGCTTTTCACCAGAGCATGAGCTAGAAATGGTGCTAATCACGCTGAGTGATCTCATGGTGGTGGAGGAATACTGATGCTGATGAAAGTCACCCATGATATTCCCTAGCTTGGAGTTACCATACTGATGACACTAGGAAATATTACAGTGATGCTACATAGTGGAGGGAAGCATGCAGAAGAATTGGCAAACATTGCCATCTGGCCCTTGATCGGGGCTGTATTTTCACACAGGGTCAAGATAACATGAAGCCTTGGAGTGATGCTGGGCTTGTCCATACTCCTGGACATGCACAGACTAACAATTGCTGAAAGTGCTTTTTGTCATCTTTAGCTAGACTGATCTACAGCAGAATCATCCCGACACATTGAGTGTTGAACAAGAAACCAAACAAGCAGTTAATCCTTTCAGAGTCCAGATCCCAGCCTGACCTGGAAAGAGGAGATGTCACTCACAGGAAAGAACCCACACAATCCCTATATTACAGGCTTGTCCATTGTCAAAACCACCAGAGGTTATTCTGAAAAAAAAAAATCAAGACATCTAGAGCAGCTCAGCTACTGTCTGAGTCTTCCTGAGAAACCCCCATCTCCCATGTCCCTCAAATCCTCCCAGGTAGAACTGCAGCAGAATCGCTTGCAATGGAAAGGAAAGATGCTCTTGTGACTGCTCCACTGGATGGGTACGATTTCCAGCTTGGCTATATGATTCTTGTGATGCTTTCGCCACACCCTTCATCTCTGCTTCCCGAGTTCTCCAAACAGTAAAATGGATACTAATTTTACAGTTCCTTTTACTGGAGCCAAATAGAGATTTTATTATTCAAACACATGATTGTCCAGAATGCAGCACAAAAATCAAACCCTCCAGTGTGACTAATCCAGGAGACTTTTAGCAGTGTTCTGGTAATGGGTCCAGCTGAGCTCCAAGAGAATTGAATTGCCCTAAAGTAGCCTGTGTACTGAGAAAATACCACTCTGACGTTCTCTCTCTCTCACACACATACACAGTCTCTCCCGTCTCTGGACCTAGTCTCGATGCCAATCCCTCTAAGGGCACTGACTATTCATGGCACATACAGGGGCAGAAATATTCAGGAAGATGCAGCTTTAAGTGATAATTTTGACATCACTTCAATGTCCTCGTTATAGAAATTGCTATTTCTTTGTTTAGGCTCTGTCTCTCTCCAGTGCTCAATCTGGGACTGGAGCCTCCAGGCAGCCGCAGCAGCCACACACAGACGTAAACAAGCCAGCAACAGCAACCATCAGCACAGCCTTCCTCCTGCTTGTCATTTCGGATTTTGCAGCCTCCTTGCGCAGACTGTTTGCTTCTGGTATCTCTGTAGAATAAAAAAATGTCCAAGCGCTCTGCTGAAGGACTTTGCACACTCCTACTGAAGCATGCAAAAGCCTGTTTTTCTCTCAGTGTCCGGGTGAGAGAGGAGTTAATATGTCCCTGCCATTCATGACAGACAACAAGGGGGTCACACCGCCTTTCAGCAGATCGATTGCACACAGTTTCCATAGTAAACCATTCTAATTAGGGACAGAGAAAACAAGATGAGGTTTCATACAGGAACTATTCAGAGGCTGTTTATTTTGGTGGCTAATTTAGAATCAGAGAGAGAGTGAGAGAAGCTGTTTCTGTCCCCAAGCAAGGTCTGTGCAGATATGCAAAGAGTAACAATCTATTTGCATATATTATTTTGCAATGTAAAAATGAGCACTGCAGTGCCAGCTACCTTTAGATCTAGCAGTTTATAACGACACTTCAGCTGTACTCAGTTTTAATTAATTGACACAAGATACCAGTATCTGGCCAACGGCAGTTAGCTCCTCCAGTCTGAATTTAACGTAGCTGGAAGATGACTCCATTAAACAAAAACAACCTTCTGGCTTTCTTTGTTAAGGATCCCCTTCATGGGGCTGAACATCTGTGGCAAAATTAGGACATGCAGTAATCAGAGGTGAGTTGGCATAGATCCCTCCATCCCCCAAGATTTGACCCATATTTTCAAGGTGCATAAGGTGTCCACCAGTTTCCACCATTTATTTCAGTCTTGTACTGGGCTGTGCAGGCTTCTGAATGCCATGCTGATGGATTTGGGTTCTTTCTCTATTGTTCTGCGTAATGTCTCCCTAGGCCGCCCTCTTTCTCTCTTGCCAGCTGGTATCCACATGATCACCCGCCATGGAAGGCAGGTTGGTGGTGTCCTTAAAACATGTCTCAAATATGCCCATCATCTTCTTACCATATTTAAATAGGTTTGCTCTTCTTATGATTTCTGATGCTGCAAGAAATTCCTTCCAATGGATTCTGACAATCTACCACAAGCATTTATTTTGGAATGAGTTGATCTTATCAATTTTTATTGTAGATTTCCATGACTCTGCTCCATAAAGAAGGACATACATAATGCCTGTTACAAATTCATAGTTGTGTGTCAGTGCCAGTTTTAGCTGTGATGAGTGTTTATTCCTAAAAGCACAAGGAATAATTTGGTACCACAGGAAAATAACCTGCCAAATAGCAAACACAAAGAATCCAACATTTTGGCTGTATGTGTAAACTGAAGAGATGCCACTGAACAAAAATCTCAGATATTGCAATGGTGGAGGAGCTAAACAGTTTGAGCAGAGGTCAAACACAGTCTACTAGGCAGCCAGAATGACCCACCTTGGTGGTACTGGACCAGACATGCAGTGAAGTCCCCAAATCAGGGTCAATCCTGCAAATCCATGACTTTCTTGGGTGGCCCCTGGGCAGTGCCAGGTAGGGAGGGTAGGCTATAGTGGCAGAGCTTTTGAAAAGAGCCCTGCATGGGTACCCATGCTAGGAAAATCCAGCTGGACTTGGAGAAGAGAGGGCCTGATTCTTCTCTCATCTACGTGGCTGCTGGAGTCAATGTAAGTGGGAGGAATTTAAAAGCCCAGAGCAGGGGAAAATTCTAAGTCCACAGTCCTTAGCCCAAGCAGCCCAACCTCCTGAACCTGCCATAGAGCATCTCTGCAGCCACCATGTGGGAGCAATCCCCCCGGTGTCCCATTCTGTGGAGCCACAAAGAGGAGAGGATCTGTGTAGCGGGAGAGTCTCTGGCCCTGCTGCTCACTACCTTACCCATGCCCAATCCCCTAGCTGAAAGCTGCTAAAATCCCACCTGCCCCACTCACACTCTGCTGTCCTTTCGTATAGCAGAGTCACACCCAGGCCAGGGAATCCCCTGGCCTGGACAGATGCAGGAAGGGACTTGACCCCCAGGGCTCATTCCTATACTGGGAAGGGAAGAGGACAAAAGGAACCCTCTTTCTCCTGTTCTGACATCAGGGCTAGATCCTTCCCAAGGCACACGCTAGAACAGGGGTCTGCAATCTACAGCATGCATGCCATAGGTGGCATGCGAGCTGATTTTTGATGGCAGCGAGCTTTTCTGAATCTGTCCTACAGGATGTATGGAGAATGATATCCCTACTGCAGGATGGCTACAGACAGGGTATCATTCACTATTTACATTCTATAAACTACTAGGTAAACTTCTGTAGAACCTAATTGGTCTTATTCCTCTAGGACTTTTCCGTAAGGGACACTTCTTAAGTGTATTCATCAGTGGTCAGAGAAATGAACATATGGTCCCACCACCTGTGTTAATACAGCATACCCCTGAAGCACACTGCAGCAGTTAGTTGACATGGAGGATTAAACATGAGCCTAAAACTATAGTTTTCCATGAAAAGTTTCACTTTATCTGAAGGTTTTCTTCATTTGCTCCTCTTCACAGGAGACAGATTATCAGCGATATTGCACTTGACACACACAACTACAAAGTTCAAAGGAAAATACAAAAGCAGTGACTAATCAAGCCTCGTGTATCTCTCAAGATGCATTCAGCAAGCAATTCTGCCCTCAAGAAAACAATGTTTATTCAATTCAAGGTCAGACTCAGTACATTCTTGGGATTTCGTGTGTTGCCACCCTTCACACACAGACATCTTGTTGCCTGCAATCAAGTGATTAATTTTTGTTTAAGATTTTAAACTTTTTAAAAGACAAAAGTACAGAAAGTAGGTCATAGCAGGCTGGCCTGCTATGCTAGAACAAGAGGTGGGGAAAGTTTCTTCAGATTTGTATTTCCAAATTATTAGCACAAAACATCGATTTAAATTTTCCACCACTGGGGGGAGCTAAAAAGCTTTTCAGGTTCAAGTTGCTCTTTAGCTATAGGACTAAAACAATTCAGACAAGCAATATGCTGTGGAACAATTTTAAAGGGCCCAATCCTGCAAAGGCGTAAGCACGTGAATATTCATTTTGGCAAGCAGTCACTGGAACTACTCACATGAGTAAAGTTGCTGACATGCATGACTTTACAGGCTCAGGTCTTAAGAAAGCACCACACTTGTCGTTGAGTAGGGCAACCGATCTGTTTACAACAGGAGCTGGAAAACAAATATCATCCTATCTTTACTATATTTCTTAAACAGAAGAAAAGAATTAAAGACCTATTTATTTTCCATTAGGCTTGACAGAATTCAGGGTTGTTTTTCATTTTGATGGCTATTGATGTTTATTTTTAAGCTTTTTTATTTTTATCAATTTAAATGTTCACACTGGTGTGAAATTATTGGGGGCAGAGGGTGCGTTAACCCCACATATCAAAATATCCTATAAGCAAATAAGTTCTCAAGCAGTATTTTTCTTAATTTACCTCTGTGAACATTTCAATCATCATCAATGGAAATATTTTTGGTTGGCTTGTGTGTGTGTGTGTATGGTGAAGTTGACATTTACCGATAACAATTTAAGCCTTCCAGGCCTGATTATAATATGAATTCAAGGGGCTTCATAGGAAATTATGTTGACATTTGCTTTTGGTTTTGCAAATGAAATGTTTTCCATCTTAGAATGAGACTGAGTATTTTAAGATTACAGAAGAGCAGAGACACCAATGATTAATATTTAAAGACGCTAAGCCTCCTGGGAAGGAAGGATTTGTTGGATAACGTTGCAGTTTCCTTAACCTGTTTGTTCACCATTCAAATTGAAAATTTTAATGTTATGCTGATTGCTTGAAGAGCTGATGTTCAGAAACTTTCATAAGAGACTGCTGAGCTGGAGAAGAGTCTATAAATAACTGCTTTAGAAGTACGCCCTAGTGACTTGGCCATAACCCAAATTGGATTGAGACCATGAGACTTCAAGAAGCGTTGTGAGTTACTCTAAGTCACCTCTGATTCATTCAGAAATATTACCTAGCATTGAGACAGGACCTCCTGAAAGTATCTGAAGCCTGAAGTTTAATTCCCTGTTGGCCTGCACCTTGTGCTGATGCAAAGGGAATGTAAAGCAATCTCGTGATATGACAGCATTTTTTTCTGACTTTCCATTGTGTAAAGGTGACTATACAAGGTGTGGCGTAATGGGGAAATCTGGCAGCAGGGTAGCTGACACTTCTGGGCCTAGCATTGCAGAAGTAGATATCTATTTTTAAATTAATGCCTGGTGTCACCTGTCTGAACTCATCCCAAGGTCTCCACCCTCTCCCCGTTTAAGTTCTTCTGTTTGCTTCTGTCATGCAGCCTATAGTTAAGTTTGTTAATTTGTAACATCCCAATTGTTACCCTTCTCTCACATTTGTGCACTTGTCCATTCTGCACAGCAAGCTCCTTAAGGCAGAGACCATCCCTTCTGCTATGGCTGGAAAGTGCTTAGGACATCCTTGTAGAGACTATAGAAACACCATGGTCAGATTGTCTTTATTTCTTCTTTGCGCAGACCCTTACCTCTCACTATATGCCTCCTTAGTGGGTACTATGAATAGTGGCTCCAAACATTCACAACTAAAACCACATCTCCCTTTGAGAAAAAAGGGAACATGCAGAAGAGTGGACCACAAGTTAGAGTGCTTCCTGGTGGCACAGCAAGCTCTCCTGCCCTAGAGACCCCTGCCAATAGTTGTGATGATCTGCCTCTTCTCTGACGAAGTGGGCATTCACCCACGAAAGCTCATGCTCCAATACTTCTGTTAGTCTATAAGGTGCCACAGGACTCTTTGTCGCTTTTTACAGATCCAGACTAACATGGCTACCCCTCTGATACGTGCCTCTTCTCATGACTCACCCCTCTGGCCACATCATGTTTGGCTCAAACCTTGCAGGGTAAACAAAGAGTGCAGTAAACTAAACTCAAACAAACATAATCAGACTCTTTGCCTCTTCCTAGGCTCTGTACGGTTTTCCTCCTGCTCCTGTGTGGAGCAATACCTCCCCAGGGCTTTCTCTCTTGAAGCTTGGCTCCAGATCCAACAGTCCTTCTCCCCTTTGAGCCAGGTGTTTCCGCAGCAACAAGTAGGGGAACGCAGGCCCTCCGTCTCCTCTGAATTCCAGTCCAGGAACACTGTAGCAAGCAGCCAGGATCTGCACCTTTACAGTCCTCACTGCTTCCCTGGACTTCTTCCTTTCTTGGCCTTCCTTCAGGTCCTTTCCCACAGCTCCTCCCCAGACTCACTATATACCTGCCTCTCTCAAGGCCCTTCCTTCTAGCAACCAGAGAGGCTCTGCAGAATTCCTTCTTCCATCCCCTTACTCAGCTGAGCTTCCTCTCTCTGTGCTCTCCACCCAGCTCCTTCCCCATCCTGTTCTCATCTTCAGCTGCTCCTGGCCCATCTCCCTGGTGCAACCAGGTCCCATAATGAAGCATTCTAGCTCCTGTTAACTCCTTTAGTGCCAGCGTGGGGTATATACCACATCACACAAGGGTGAGAAACGTTCATCCACACTTTTCATTGAAGAACAACACAATAGGAACGAAATATCAGCATAAAACACAACCAACCAACCCTGTCAAGGACGGGGTAGACTGATGAACCAAGACGACACCCATTCTGATAGAGCAGGGGTCGGTAACCTTTCAGAAGTGGTGGGCTGAGTCTTCATTTATTCACTCTAATTTAAAGTTTCATGTGCCAGTAATACATTTTAACATTTTTAGAAGGTCTCCTTCTAAGTCTATAATATATAACTAAACTATTGTTGTATGTAAAGTAAATAAGGTTTTTAAAATGTTTAAGAAGTTTCATTTAAAACTAAATTAAAATGCAGAGCCCCCCGAACCGGTGGCTAGGACTTGAACAGTATGAGTGCTACTGAATATCAGCTCATGTGCCACCTTTGGCACGTATGCCATAGGTTGCCTACCCTGTGATAGAGAATTCCTGAAGGCACCCTCATAAATAAGAATCAACCGGTTTTGGCACTTCCCTAACTGTCCCATTTTCTTGAGAATTTTTTACTCAGATGTGATCTCCTGGATTCAGTACTCTCAAGGATTTGACTGTATGGTGCCTGTCAAAGTCCCTCCTCTGATGGATTTTATACTGAGCTTCTGTCTTCTATATTCTTGAGAAGTCAGGCCAACAACAGTCTAGTTGGGAAGGAATGGTTGGGATAGTGGACCTCAACTTCCTTTGAACAGCAGTTCTGCAGGGCGGAATCCATTTGCTTTTGGTAAAAGTTATGTGGTATTCTCCCTCTAGCTTTCCCAGTCTTTGAAATAATTTGTGTGAACCCCTTCCTGATCTCAGGTTCTAGGTGCATGGTGACTGGTTTTATCCTTATAACGAGGCCTAGGGCTGTGATTGCTGGGTGGTCAAATAGAGCAGCGTGTAGACTATCCATAGCCTAGACCTCTTGGGATGTAATTTTCTCTCAGTTTTAGAGTGACCAAAGTTTTTTCTTTCACGTTTATTCGGGAGTTTCCTAGGCTTTTTAATATCTTTGGTTCTCAAAATGTTAGTGATTTCATCCTCCTACAAAGTAATTCTGGAATCACTGTTATATCTGCACTGGTGTCAATTTTGAAGTCTATTTCATACTCTCACAAGGCGATCGTGGCGATCCATGGTGATTCCTTTTGGTCATCTCCTATGGCTCCAAAGTGTGCATTCCTTTTCCAAAGACAGCTGCTGCCATGCTCTTCAACTGGCAGACTGCTGCATAATGTCCTTGTTTGAGACATTTCCCGTATTTCGTGCCCCTTGATGGACAAAGTCACTTACAGCGAGGTAGCTTGCTACACCTTGGGCATTCTTTCATGCTCTTGTTGTATTCCTCTTCTTTGCATCATGTTTTCATGCACCATGTGGATTTCCTTTGTGCTTGTACTTGGGCTGGGTGGGTAGTGTTTCTGGACATCCTGGGATATTGTCTATGGCTTCTCTTGCAGGTTCCTCCTCAAAGTTAGTCCTGAGGAGTGTCAGTTGCTTGACTATGTACTGACTTTGGAGGACTATGTTTTTAGCGATCTTTAGTGTGAGGTTAGGATCATCCTGGAGTCTGATACCGTCATTGCAGTCTTTCAGTCCTTCAACAACAAGCCTGTTCTTTGCTCATTTCTCTATGGTCACAGTGTTTGATTAGGTTGTACAGAGTGTTATGAAATCATTCACTGACTCACGCTTTTTATGCTTGCATAAGTCAAATTGTGTCAGCTCAAAAAAAAAAAATCACATGGCATGGCATGAAATACTTACCCAGTATTGAACTATTTCACCTGAGCAGTTGTGAGGCTTCAGGAAAGGACAGCATCCTCTGCTATAGGTCCTCTTCTAGAGAGATGGGTATTAACTGGCTTCTTCTCTGATTGCAGAGCTAAACCAGACACCTGATGGAACCTTTGGCATCTGCTTATCCAGAGTGTCCAACCCTCAAGGTGCAGAGAACTGAATTCTGCTGTGGGTGAGATTTGGAAAAAAAAGTTCTAGGTCATACATAGCCATCTCTGCTGTTCTTTAGATCTCGCACACACACACGCTTTTTCTTTTCCACTGCTGTTTCTGCCTGGACTCAACATAACCACGATTGAGGGTAGGAAAGACTAGGCCAGCAGTAAGACAAGGTTGCTTCCATAAAGGGCCATGCCACCTCACTTCAGGTCGGGCTGAATGCAAGACTGACTTTATTTCATGTTACTCTTACTGCCTATGTCCCCTAGTGGCCACTCTGAATAATGCATCTAAACATTCACACAACTGTCTTGGTCACTACTGCTAGCAATTAATGATAATATTTTAAAATCAGACTGTTATGGTTATTTCTCTTTACACAATATCAAAAAAACCACATGGGGAGAGTTGTCTTCCAAATAACCACATTTACTAAATATATCCAAACATACCAGTCCTAGCTACATACCCACTGCTGCACTGATTGGTTTCTGGCACTTTCAAAATCATAGATTCCGGGGAGAACCACCAGAGGCCTCACAAACCATTTAAACTGGTTAAAGGGATACTACCCTATTGCTATATGCTACAGACTCCCGAATATTCAAGAGTGAAAACTGTTTCAAACCCAAGGATTTCGTTCTCAGTTCGATTGTCCTCATCAAAAAGAAGAACCCCAACTGGAACAGGTATTCAGTGGAAAATGAGGTATGACAGGAAGAATATTCTAGAGAAAATAATTTCTGTACCCCAAAAATAGTAGTTGTAAATTTTTAAAATATCAGATAAAATTTTGATAATGGTCCTGTGACTATTAATACACCTCTACCCCGACATAACGCCACTTGATATAACACAAATTTGGATATAACGCAGTAAAGCAGTGCTCTGAGGGGGTGGGGCTGCATGCTCTGGCGGATCAAATCAAGTTCAATATAACACGGTAAGATTTTTTGGCTCCCAAGGACAACATAGCACAGTCCACAATATAAATGCCTAAGCAACCTGAGCAGAATGTTCTAATGGTTAGGGCTGTAGCCTGTTCAATTCCCTGCTCCACAATAGACTTCCTTGTGTGACCTTGGGCAAGTCATTTAGCCTCTGTGTTCCTCTTCTGTACAATGGGGATAATAACCCTGCCCTCCCTCACAGGTGTGTCATGAGGATAAATTCATTAAAGATTGTGAGGTGTGATGGGAGCCAGACAAATACTTTAGATAGAGAGACCCCCCCACCACTATTGCCTAAGAGGTTATGCCTGGAGAATGGTGAATAGCCATCATCTGCTTAAAAATGATAAAATTATGACTTTCTAAACCCAAAAAGCATTACAACCAACTCACGGTAGCTCTATATTTGATCTCATTCTGATGGATGAAGATGAATCGATCACTGAACTAAATCTGATGGTCACCTCCATGTAAGTGATCATGTTCTATTTTCTCTTACTATATGCAAATAGAATGTAGTTCCAACCAGTAACAGATATACTTGAGGCTTTAAAAAGGCTGGATTCCAAAAGCCAAAAACAACTTAGGAAAATTGAGCAGGAGAAAATATTTAAACAAACATAAAAATGTGACTGATAAAATATACTTAATCGATTCCCAGTTATCTGAAATCACACACACAATTCCGCAGGCACGAAAGAAGGCATTTTTGATTAAAATACCTTCCTGGCTGAGAGGAAAGATGCAAGCAGCAATAACCAAACAATATACACTAAATGGAAAGATGAGGAAGCAAATAGGAATGAGTGCAAGTCAGCAGTTACTAAATGCAGATAATCAATGCGGAAAGCTAAGGTATTAATGAAAACAATTATATGACCAGTAGTGTTAAGGAAAAGTTCTTTAAATGCACCAGGAACATCTTTATCACTGATTGGAATAAAAAGGTAAAATAATTGCTTATAAAAATTGTAAATGCCACAAAAATTGATGGGGTGGTCAATAACGATAGACTGAGCTGAATTATTTGAACGGGCGTTTTAACACAGACAAATGCAAGGTCAGACCTCTAGGAACAAAGAATGTCAGTCATACTTTTAAGATGGCTGAATGAATCTTTAAAACAGTGACTCAGAGAAAGACTTGGGGATCATGGCAGATAACCCATTGACCGTGAGCTACAGAATTACACTGGGAGCTACAAGGACAAACATGCAACAAAGAATCCTGTGGCACCTTATAGACTAAGCTTTCGTGTCAGATGCATGCATCTTATGAAGTGGGTATTCATCCATGAAAGCTTATGCTCCAATACGTCTGTTAGTCTATAAGGTGCCATAGGAGTCTTTGTCACTTTTTACAGATCCACACTAACACGGCTATCCCTCTGACACAAAGGCAAACATGATTCTTGGGTATAAACAGGGGAATATGAAGTAGGAGTTGGGAGGTGGTATTACCTCTGGATATGTTATTAGGAAATCATTGCTGGAATACTAGGTCCAGACTTCAAAAAAAGATGTTGACAAATTGGAAAGGATAGAAAACATGCCTTATAATGAGAGACTAAAAAAACCTCAGTCTATCCAATTCATCCAAGGTTAAGTAGTGACTTGATCCCAGTCTATAAGTAGCTACACAGGGTAGAAATTTACAGTAGTAGATAGCTCTTCAATCTAGAAGAAAAAGATAAAGTGACATCCAATGATTTGATGCTAAAACTAGGCAGATTCAGATTAGAAACAAGGCACACATTTTTAACAGTGAGGGTAACTGACCATTGGAACAATCTATGTAGGGACAGGGTGGATTCTCTGTTACTTGCAATCTTTAAATCAAGGTTGGATATTTTTCTAAGGCACACTGTCACTTAACCAGAAGTCATGGGCTTGATGCTGAAATTACTGCATGAGGTTCTCTGGTCTGTGTTAGGCACGATGTCAGACTAAATGATCATGATGGTCCCTTCTGGTCATAAAAATAAGGAAATAAATAAATATGAATCTGTGCTTACGTCTTCCTTATTTTTAACCTTCTGGTAAATGGAAAAAGCTTATGGTGACATTGGAAATATTTTGTAAAATGTCCAGAACAATTATTCTCAATTTGAAGTCAATGAATAATGCAGAAAATTCCAAAGTGGTATCAGCTATAAATGGTTGTCCTCCTAAAGGGTCTGAGTGAGCTATAATGGGGAAAGATTTCAAGGAATGTTACATGAGGGGGACCAAAATGCTAATTTTAAAAACTTAAGGAAAAAAACATGTGAAGACTAACATTTATTAAATGGTAAACGCCACAGAGAAGCAGGTGACCTGTGACAGTGTGTGCAGCGTGAGCTTCAGAGGGGAGGTTTAATTGTTTCCTGCATTGTCCTTGGTATTATTATTTTTTCTGAGAAAATAAAATTGAATAGTGTGGAGAAGTAGCAGTGGGACCCAAGATCACACATCATTCAGCGTGCTGAGGTAGCGGTAGCTACTAAAAGGATTTATGTGAAGCAGCAGATCTTGCAATGTATTCTTTTGGTAATATTTGGGAATAGTTGTAAGCAATATAAATGGGTTGAAGTCTGCACTAATTCTTCAATCCACCTGTATTAAAATATATTGCAACATTCTATAGTAATGGATCAAAACACTACGGGTGGGATTGTTCAAAAGCATTCGTCTTTGACTTCTGTGGGAGTGGAATTAAGCCAACAGTTTTGAAAATCTCACCCTTAGTTAGATAGATAGAAATCCTGTGTGTATAATGCCTACTATACACACAGGATCTTTGTTTTTTAAATTAAAATGGGGAGGAAAAAGGCTTTATTGATAACAGACGAGTCCAAGCAAAAACTCAGATCTGAAATACATCACAGAGGATTGAGGGCTCATTGTGTTAGGATAACCTCTGGATAACATCAACCCAACAAGGCCTTGGGATACTTCCAGAACATGCAAGGATACTCTGGATTTGAGCCTGATGACAGCTTGGGGTGCTTATAGCTTTCCCCCTTTCACCACTGCCAAGGCAGGCTGCCTTTGGGATTTCCGGCTTTGAAGTGAAAGTTCCAAATGAAGTTGCAACAAAATGAACAAAAGATTCTAATTTCTGTCTCCATGTAACCAGTCACAAGCAGAGAAATAGGTTAATGAGGCCAGTACCATGGGCAGAGCAGAGACTAGGAATGAGCAGTGTGTTAACCAGAGCATATGTGTTATACGCGTTGCACGCCACGTTAAAGTGTTATACATTATATATTATGTTAGCAGAAAGCTTTATAATTAAAAGGTATTATGCTTACTCTTGTTCACTCATACTTAGTATCCCATAACACTGAAGTCAGCAAAGCTGAAGTCAGCTTTGGCACTAGCAAATACAAAATATGTCAAAATCAAGATACATTTGCTCTCTGTCCTAGTATAGGTATCTTTACGGGCAACTGGTTTGGACTGTAGTATCAAAAACAGAGACAAGAAAAATACAGAACAAAACAACAAGTGAAGAAACTGTTACAAACTAGTGAGTTGGATTTTAGTGATGTAATTTGCAAACCCATCCTATAAATACTACTAGCTGAAATGTCTGTCTCTGAAACATGCTTTCTGTGTAAGGCAAACAAACAATCCGTGAGAGAAGACTTGCTTGGGTATGTAGGTCTCCTTTTCATATTGTACTACTTTGTCTTTAGATAATTAATTTGGCTAAGTTCAGTTACTGGGTCCCCTCAACATTTTAAAGAATGAACCAGGAGTGACGTCAAACAATTGGCTACACCTTTTAGTCAATAGGAGTAAATAGGGAAGAGCCTTCAACTCAATATGGTGGGAGCCAGAGAACCATTGGAGGAATTCAAAGAGAGGTGTAAAAGCAGCAAAGAATCCTGTGGCACCTTATAGACTAACAGACGTTTTGTACAAAACCAGTTTCTCCTTCCTTGGTTTTCACACCACAAATGCTAGAACAGGGCCTCATCCTCCCTGATTGAACTAAACTTATTATCTCTAGCTTGCTTGCATATATATACCTGCCCCTGGAAATTTCCACTACATGCATCTGACGCAGTGAGTATTCACCCACGGGAGCTCATGCTCCAAAACATCTGTTAGTCTATAAGGTGCCACAGGATTCTTTGCTGCTTTTAAAGAGAGGTGGTGATATGATCCAATTGATGAGGGAGGAATATAATCTTCACAGCCAAATTGTGTTAACCAGAGAGGGGGTTAGTGCAAGCATCACTTTATAAAGTTCTGCTTGGCAGCTAGGTAGATTTAAATCACTTAGTTTTAACCAAAGACTGACAGAGATCAGGCAAGTGTTCATTTCTATCCAGATTGCTAAAACTGTGTCTTAAAAACTCAGCAGAACAAGGCTGTCTTACAAATCCCTCAAAGCTGGGACAACTAACATTCACATGGTACTTCCCAAATTACCCAGCTTCCAAAATTCTGCCCTCCATTATAGAAACATAGAACAGGAAGGGACCTCGAGGATCATCTAGTCCAGTCCCCTGCACTCAAGGCAGGACTAAGTATTATCTAGATCATCCCTGACAGGGGTTTGTCCAACCTGCTCTTAAAAATCCCCAATAATGGAGATCCCACAACCTCCCTAGGCAATTTATTCCAGTGCTTAACCACTCTGACAGTGAGGAAGTTTTTTCTAATGTCCAACCTAAACTGCTCTTCCTGCAATTTAAGCCCATTGCTTCTTGTCCTATCCTCAGAGGTTAAGAACAACAATTTTTCTCCCTCCTCCTTGTAACAACCTTGTTTGTACTTGAAAACTGTTATCATTTCTCCTCTCAGTCTTCTCTTCTCCAGAGTAAACAAACTCATTTTTTCAATCTTCCCTCATAGGCCATGTTTTCTAGACTTTTAATCATTTTTCTTGCTCTTCTCTGGACTTTCTCCAATTTTTCCACATCTTTCCTGAAATGTGGCACCCAGAACTGGACACAATACTCCAGTTCAGGCCCAATCAGCGTGGAGTAGAGTAGAAGAATTACCATATACACTCGTTCATTAGCCCGTTCATTTATAAGCCAACCCTCAAAAATGGATAAGTAAAAACAGCAAAAACTGTATGACCCTTTCATAAGCCAACCCTATATTTCAGGGGTTGGAAAACTTTGGCTCCTGGACCGTCAGGGTAAGCTGCTGGTGGGTTGGGATGTTTTGTTTACTTGGCGCGTCTGCAGGCATGGAACCCCTCAGCTCCCTGTGGCCGCAGTTTGCTGTTCCCAGCCAATGGCATCTGCAGGAAGTGGCACGCCACTTCCTGCAGCTCCCATTGTCTGGGAAAGGTGAACCACAGCCACAGAGAGCGGAGGGGCTCCATGCCTGCAGATGCTTCAGGTAAACAAAATGACGATGTATTAGATATTCAGTTCAATGATTCCATACAGTTTAAAATCATCAAATTTTGGTGTAGACCCATTTATAAGCCAACTCTCGATCTTTGATGCGTTACTTTTTATCAAAAATATTCGGCTTATGTACTTCTTGTGTCTTGTTTACAATACTCCTGTTAAATACATCCCAGAATGATGTTTGCTTTTTTTGCTACAGTGTTACACTGTTGACTCATATTTAGCTTGTGATTCACTATGACCCCCAGATCCCTTTCCGCAGTACTCCTTCCGAGGCAGTCATTTCCCATTTTGTGTGTATGCAACTGATTGTTCCTTCCTAAGTGGAGTACTTTGCATTTGCCCATATTGAATTTCATTCTATTTACTTCAGATAGTTTCTCCAGGTATGCTGCAACCCTCGTCCAATCAACCAAGCTGCAGTGGTGTAATGGAAGGTAGAATTTAGCTCTGTGTCTATGAGAAACTCAAGACGAGATCAGCGTACTGAGAACTCAGCAAGAGGAATTCATGGCATGGCTAGACGAGGTCCCGATGATGCATTCCTTCCACTATGCAACCTAAGCTTGAAAAATAAAGGTCTTGAGGAGAAACATTCAAAGCCCTGTATTTATTTATTTATTAGATAGAGTATATATAGCACTTACCTGTCTAAAGCAGGATTCATAATGTAGGATACACATTGCAAACGCTTTATTCTTTAGCTAGTTTGACACTATATTTCAAGATAAAAAAGCTTATATGAAAAAGCACCCAGCAAGAGCATTCGGGAGATGCCTTTTTGTGATGTCTAAACTAGATCATAGTGGAGGACAAGTCTGAGCTGCGGAACGCATGCATTTGTTCAAAGTCTATAATTTGGAGGTGGGGGGGGGACCACAAATAGATCAGATATTAGGCTTTTTAAGTGGTTGCATTTCCATGCATGCAAAACACTTGACTCAAATTAAGGAATTCACAGTATTACGCCAGCTCAGAAATGGTATATTTGTAATTGAGTCATGCAGCTTTAATGGCTAAATGAGCTGGATGGGATGGAATAAATAGTTTCTTAAGGTAAATTGGGAATGTAGCTTTTGAAATTATTCAAATTTGTAATTTAAATAACCTTATACACTAGAATCCAAGGAAAGTTACAGTTAAGGCTTCAAATACCAACTTTGGACCAGATCCTCAACTGGTGTAAGTAGATGAATCTCCATTGACAGCAATGGTGCTGTAAGGGGTGGGACTCACCACCATGGCGCCACCTGCTGGTTATTCTGGGAATTAGCTCAGTCTTTTCACGGCACCCTCCTCTGGTGGTGTCTCATCACTTCTGCTCCGGACCCACATTTCCTCAAGGATCACGGTGTCCTCTTCAGGACACAGCCCTCCAGCCATGACCCATTCCATTCTCCCCGCTTCCGGGGGAGCAGCAGTCCTCTGGCCAGCCAGCCACTCGCCTCTGTAGCCAACTGCAGCCCAAAGTTCTAGTCACTTGCCTCAGTGGCAAACTGCAGCCCTTTATTGACCACTTCTCTCAGTGGTAAGTGGGGGTGGGGGGAAAGAGGACCCAGTCCCCCCCACTACTCCAGGTCCCAACCCAGAGACCCTCTATGAGGCAGCCACGCGCTGCATGTCCTTCAACCCTGGCCATCCATTTCCCTGGGCCACTTCCCCATATCCAGGCTTCAGTCTTCCAGCCGGTCAGACTGGAGTCCCCTCTCACTCCGCTGACCTGGCCCAGCACTGCTCTGTCCAGGGTGCTGGCGGTTCCCTCAGCCCTTCAGGGACCCAGCCCTTTCTCCCTGGGCTGCCAAGAGGAAACTGCCCCCTTTACCCTGCAGCTCTCTTTATATATGGGCCTGCTCTGCCCTGATTGGCTGCTCCTTGCAGCCCCTCTCTGATTGGCTGTCTTCTGTGCAGCCTCCCCAGGGCTGCTATTAACCCTTTCTCCACCAGTATGGGGCAGATGCCCCATCACAGGTGATTAAGCCAGTTTAGAATGCAGACACTTGTATCTGCCCCGTATCCCATTCTGAACCTTCTTCCACCTATTAAGACCCTCACCAGCGGCCACACAAAACTGATGTCTGCCTCGTTGATTATATGGATTCCAACTGTATACTCTATAAATTGTTGTAACCCACCTTCAAACTATACCAGGTGCCTGGGAGGTGTCACCAAGGCCTGTACAGCTCTGGGATCCACTTTTCCCACTAAGAAGTTGGAAAGAGTTCCTGAAATAGAAGGAGATTGGAAGGTGGTACACAGGGAGCTTATGGGGGAGAACAGAGGGTTGCAAGGAGTCCCATGCACTCGGCTGCCAGAAGCCATAAAGTGTGTGACCCCCTACTACCATTTAGCAAAGAAAGGCAAGGTCCTTGTCATAATGGGCTTAGACCATCTCTGTCAAATGAGTTGTATGGGCTAGCTTTTCAGCTGGTGTAAATGAAAATAGCTCCAATTCAGTCAATGGGGATATCCCAAAAGAGGATCTGGCCCACAGGTTTTTAAAAGGAAGTTAACTGTCACTGATGTATATACTGATCAGTTTTGTTTATTGGAAAGATGCTTTTGATATCAACGTTAAATCCTACAGGGTTTTAATTAAGTGCAAAATGTTTCCCTTGTCAGTGTATCTGTCTCACATGGGTTTCTGGGCACAGTGTTATCCATATTAATCCAATGGATTTTTCAGAAGGACAAAGGGGAGGGTCAGAAATCTTTCAAATGAATTTCCAGAATTCGGGTGGAGGCAGTTCACATTCATGCCAATTAGAGACAGAAAGAGCCTCTTTACTGAACATACAAGGAACCCCCTGGAGGGCGTTGTGAGATACGGTGCTGAGCTAACAGGTTTTTAGAAAATAATTGTTAAAAAATGATGGGAAAGTTCAGACCTGATGACCTGTGAGTCCTGTCAATGTCTGTGAGCTGCAGAGTGGGCTCTGGTGGATTTCACCTGTTCATACCCAGGTTGAATTAATCCCAGTGTTCAGAAGCAAGTGGGAACGGCAAGGTCTAAATTCAAACCCTATAGGAATGGATCCAACATGGTTCTGCATTTCTTTCCAGAAAAGACAATTAAAAGGAAACCTGATCAGACATTTTCAAAAATAGACCTCATAAGAAGTTATTAGAGCCACAGTGAAACGTGTCATGCAAATGAATTAATAATTGTGTTTACCCTTTTTCTTGGGAATCTTTTGCCCGTCTCATCATTTCTGACTGTTGCTCAGCATCTTTGAAAAAGGATATTTCAAAGCAGTTCTCTGCTTCTGCAGAGCCAGTGACTGATCTCCTTCCTGTAATATTTCCCAGCACAGGAGCTCCCAGATGAAAGGAGAGTTTGCACTGTGTGCCCATCCTGAAGCCTAATTAAAACCTGAATAAAACGCAAATTTCTTATTTTCTGAAACAAATCCTTTAAAAGGATCCTTGTATCATCAAGCTGTAAGACATCTGGTCACTATAGTCAACACACACACATAAAGCTAGGAAATTAAAATGGAAATACTTTTCTTGTGCTGTCTTTTTATTTTCGTTATTTTTGCAATAACGTTGTTGTGTATAAGGCCCTGAGCCTCAAACGAAGCTGTCACTGAGCTGAATAATATATGTGATGGCACTCTATCTATAGAATCATGTTACCATCTGCTAGTTAACACACCCTTGTTTCTCAGAAGGCAGGATGTATACTTCTGGATCACCAGATCTAATATGTTGGCCCCAAACCTGCCCTTCCTGACAACTGTGTAACTACATTAAATTCAAGCATTTAGAACAATACCAGGGACACATTGGCACAGCAGTAAGAAACCCATCCTGCTCCCATTTAAATCAACTGATCAAGTGTGTTTGGTCACTAAATGAAATTAATAGGTAGCAGGTTTAAAATAAACATAAGGAAGCATTTCTCCATACATAAGTGCCAACTCCATGGGTGCTCCAGGGCTGGAGCACCCACAGAAAAAAAATTGTGGGTGCTCAGCACCCACTGGCAGCTCCCCATGGCCCCACCGTGCCCCAGCTCACCTCCGCATTCGCTGCGAGTTCGCCGCTGCGTCCTTCTTCTCCCCCCTTCGTCCCAGCGCTTGCGCCACAAAACAGCTGATTCACGGGGCAGGGAGAGTGGAGGTAAAAAGGGGAACGTGGCGTGCTGGGGGAAGAGGCGGGGCCGGGGCGGGGATTTGGGGAAGGGATCCAATAGGGGAACGGAGGGGGCGTAGTTAGGGTGCGGACTTTGGAGATGGGGTTGGAATAGGGGTGGGGCAAGGGGCGGGGAAAGGGGTGGGGCGCAGGCATCCATTGACGCCAGAGAAAGTTGGCGCCTATGTCTCCATACAACGCACAGTCAACCTGTGGAACTCGTTGCCAGGGAATGTTGTGAAGGCCAAAATTAGAACTGGCTTCAAAAAAGAATTAGATAAGATCATGCAGGATAGGTCCATAAATAGCTATTAGCCAGGATGGGCAGGAATGGTGTCTCCAGCCTCTGTTTGCCAGAAACTGGAAATGGGTGACAGGGGATGGATCACTTGATGATTCCCTGTTCTGTTCATTCCTTCTGGGGCATCTGGCATTGCTCACTGTCAGAAGACAGGACACGGGGCTAGATAGACCTTTGGTCTGACCCAGTCTGGCCGTTCTTATGTTCTTACCTTAATTCCCCTTGGGTCCAATGCTCCTTTCCCATTTACAGCAGTATAAATCAGGAGTAATGCCACTGAGCTGTCCTAGTGTGAAACTGGTATGGGGCTTTCAGAAGGAGCAGGCGCAGGCCCTAATATGAAGGTAGAATTTGCACCGATACATTGAATGGGATAGCTTTTTAAAAACACCTGTGATTATAATGGAGTTATTGAGCATTATACACACCTTACACAGCTCAGTTACTCACAGCGTCAAGTAGGAGGAGAGCTCTGCCCCTGTGGCATCATTGTACCACTTCCATGGTGTGCTGCAGGATAGAGCAGGGGATGTTCGGCCACACATCTTGGGGGCCTCTTCTCAAACAAACCACACAGGATTTCAGCAGCGAAGGCAGGGCCAGATTTATGAGCACTGGGCACCCAGCAGCTCCCCTGGGATGTCTCGGGACAGATTTTGGAACTGCTCATTGCCCAATATGCACCCAACATGTTGGGCTCTTTCAAAAGTCTGGCTCCAGCTGCGGGTGCTGACAGCCCTTCCAGGAAGCCAGCACTGAATATCCACTTTCCTGCTTTGTGGTATGGAAATCCCCACCTCCCGGAACATTCTAGGGGAGCAGCCAGGAAGGGAGACTTGGCAATGGCTCCATTGGAGCCGTGATCCCCTGGAAGCCAAGCAAGGCTGGGAGGGTCTCTGGAGGTAGAGTGAAAGCACAGGAACAAAGGGCCCTGGGCTCCAAAAGGCTTCTGAAAGCTACATGTGTAGTGGGAAGAACCCTTCCTATTTCACCTCAGGGGATGGGCCCAGCCATGCTAACTTCATCCCTATTGCCTCAAGGGAGCAATCTGTTATAAACTCCCTGGATGAAACCGTGACCCCATTGAAGTCAATGGCAAAGCTCCTCTTGACTTCAGTGGGGCCAGAATTTCACCCCATGAATGCAAGTGTAACTCCTATAGAGGGCAATATGGTTCATCAGCTTATAGTGATTTCTCTCCCTCTTCTCCAACCACCCCAACAACCCTCATGCAACTTAGCCTTCTCTAACCTCCCAAATGGGTTGTAATGACCATAAGGTTTAAAATAATAACAATGATAAATTGTCATGGATGGGAATGCTGCCTCTGAATAAAGTTATATTTTCAGTCCTGTTACAAAAGACTTTCCATATACAATATCCAGAGGCTCTTCTACAAAATTCTTGAAAGCATGGAATAGCCATAGGAAGTGAACAGCTACCAAGGTGTCCTTGTCATAAAGGATAATTTGATGAGTAAAGTTACCAGAGCTAATGTTACTAAGTTTCCACAAAGAGCTGGTCAGAACGTTTTCATTGATGTGCTGTTTCCTCAAAGCCAACACTATTTTGCAGAGAGGCATTGATTTTGACAAGGTTGATGAGAGGACTGTTTCCAAATTCCACTTCTAACTAGAGAGAGAGAGAGAAAGAGACCGAGACCTGAATAAAAAACCTAACCTTTTTTATTCAAAAGTGGATGTTTTGACCCAATTCTGTTTTATGAAAACCTTCACAAGATTTTGTTTTCATTCCAGCATGGAACAAAAACAAATTTTGAAGCCTCAAAAGTTGCCACGAAATGGAATGATTGTCCTCCGGTTAGCTGTAATTGTTACAGAGATCTCAGTTATGGGAGAGCACTGAAGTTAATTCTGAATTTTAAATAGACCCCTTTTGAGAACTTGATCTTGTTAAGTCAAAATTAAGCCGGATCAATATTTCATTGCTGGGTTCTAACAGAACAACAATGCTTCGCTCTCCAAAGTACTTATGGTGTTGTGCAAATCCCAGGACTGGGGATTTTGTTTGCAGATAAAATAAATAAAAAGATAAATTCATTTTTTTCATTTGGTGCCACAATAATTGATAGCAGTTTCTGTGGACTTATACAATGGCTTAGATTAATGCCCTGGCTTATTCTAATAATCATGGCATTTTCTGTGGAGATTAATTAGCATTAATGTTGCAAATATTATTAGAACTGAAACATGCACCATAAACCACAATAATTTGACAGAACTATGTTCTTATTAAAAAAAAACCTTGAAAATAATGAGAATCTAATTGTCCTTTGTTTGTTAAAGTTGGCTATTCTGCATGTTCCTTTCATGTGTGCAACACGTATTGTTTCACTGTTTCATACCAATTTGCTTCTCTTATTTTCCCACATTTGCATGTTCTTATACACAGAAAAAGAGTGACGATTATTACCCTCTCTACTTTGCATTCAATTTACATCACAAACACATTAACACATCTTAACTCATCTATCTAGAGCGGAAATTTGATAATGGTCCCTTGGAACCCTATTGGTTATGTCAAATACAAACAATTTCAAACACTGCAAAACAAAATGAGATGAAATGTCACGTCTCAAAAAATAAATGATCTTTGCTGGCAAAGTGCAACAGATTTTACAAACCCATAATTCAATTTTAGCTCCTCTTGTTTTAATTTGCAGCTTATCAGTTCTCCCCTTATTCAAAAACTGACTCCAAAACACCTCCACAACCGTAAATGTCTCTCACATCAGCTGCAGGAAGAAACATTTTTAATTTTTTGGACACAGCGCACAGCATTCACGCTTCATAAACTCAAGCACTTTTACAACAACCCAAGGCCATCATAACCTCATAGCAAGCAAGAGGTCATTCTCCAGCCTCCGCCATACCGGTGCATCTAGCACTTCACATATTCTATTCCACACGGAATCCAGTTAGCCTATTGTGAGTGCTTATTACTTATTGTGTGATTTTAACAATTTCCATCCCACCATCAATCTCAGCCTAGACCAATCCACACAAGCGGTCCATTTCCTAGACAGTACACGCTAATAAGCGATGGTCACATAAACACCACCTTATACCGGAAACCCAAGGACCGCTATACTTACCTACATGCCTCCAGCTTCCATCCAGGACACACCACCCGATCCATTGTCTACAGCCAAGCTCTAAGATACAACCACGTTTGCTCCAATCCCTCAGACAGAGATAAACACCTACAAGATCTCTATCAAGCATTCTTAAAACTACAACATCCACCTGCTGAAGTGAAAAAGCAGATTGACAGAGCCAGAAGAGTAGCCAGAAGCCACCTACTACCGGGCAGGCCCAACAAAGAAAATAACAGAACGCCACTAGCCATCACCTACAGCCCCCAACTAAAATCTCTCTAGCGCATCTTCAAAGATCTACAACCTATCCTGAAAGATGATCCCTCACTCTCATAGATCTTGGGAGACAGGCCAGTCTCGCTTATAGACAGCGTCCCAGCCTGAAGCAAATACTCACCAGCAACCGCACACCATACAACATAAACACTAACCCAGGAACCAATCCTTGCAACAAAGCCCGATGCCAGCTCTGTCCACATATCTATTCAAGTGACACCATCATAGGACCTAATCACATCAGCCACGCCATCAGGGGCTCATTCCCTGCACATCTACCAACGGAATATATGCCATCATATGCCAGCAATGCCCCTCTGCCATGTACTTGGCCAAACTGGACAGTATCTACGCAAAAGAATAAATGACACAAGATCTGACATCAAGGAATCATAACATTCAAAACACCAGTGGGAGAACACTCAGCCTCTCTATATCACTCAGTGACAGAACTTGAAAGGTGGCAATTCCGCAACAAAAAAACTTCAAAACAGACTCCAAAGGAGACTGCTGAACTCAATTTAATCATGCAAATTAGATACAATTAACATCAGTCCTAAACAGAGACTGGGAATTTTGGGTCATTACCACTATTGAATTATTCCCTATGTTAAGTTCTCCTCACACTTCCTAGGGTCATCTTAATTATCACTTCAAAAAGGTTTTTTTCTCTTGCTGATGACTAGCTCATCTAATTGATTAGACTCTCCTTTGGTATCATACTTCTACCTTTCATGTTCTCCCTGTATGTATAAATATCTCTGTCTGTGTGTTCCATTCTGTGCATTCAAAGAGCGGAGCTGTCGTCACGAAACCTCATGCTAAAATATTGTTAGTCCTTAAAGGTGCCACAAGTACCCTATTCTTTTTTTGGCGATACAGACTAACACACGGCTGCTACTCTGAACCTGTTAGTTGGTGTGAATCTCCTCCAGATGTCTAGCATTCAATATAGAATATCTCTTTGCTTTCAAAGACCTGGAGGGGTTGCTTTGCTTAAGCCATCTCCCTCAAAGTACCACAACGGAAAAGTCGCAGCTTCTTCTCTCTGTAGAAATATTAGTGAGTTAATACATAGAGGTAAAAGCCCAATAACAAATATGTCTTTAAATGTCTATCTTGATTTAAATCTTTAGGTTTGGGCATCTTTTCAGTTGCCTATTAATGTCTATGATTCATTCCAGCACAGTATTCTCATTAAGAGCAGATCTCTTATATCAGAGATCATAGAAGATGTAGGTTCGGAAAGACTCTAGCGAGGCATTCTAGTCCAACCCCCTGCTCAGTAGCAGGACCAATTCCCTACTAAATCATCCTGCCTAGGGCTTGTCAACCAGGCTTTAAACCTCTAAGAGGGAGATTGCCACCACCTCCTTAGTAACCCATTGCCAGTGCTTCGACCACCATCCCTAGTGCAATAGAACTTCCTAATACCCAACTAGACCTCCAGCACTGCCACTTGAGACCATTGCGTCCTTTTTCTGTCATCTGCCACCACTGAAACACCTCGCTCCATGCTCTTTGGAACCCCCTCTGGTAGTTGAAAAGCCGCTATCAAATCCCCCTTCACTCTCCTCTTCTGCAGACTAAATAAGCCCAGTTCTCTCAGCCTCTCCTCACAAATCATGTGCTCCAGCCTCTTAATCATTTTCATTGCCCTCTGCTGGACTCTTTCCAATTTGTCCACTCCTTTCTGTAGCTGGGGGACCAAAGTGGATGCGATACTCCAGGTGTGGCCTCACCGGTGCCGAACAGAGGGGAATAATAAGTACTTATACCAGTACTCGGTACCACAATTATGAGACCTGATTCTGTAGTGTTGAATTTGATCATGAGCACATTAGTCATCTGTTCTGGGGGGCAAACTCCTGGCAGAAAGGTAGGTGAGAACCAGGGTCTCCGAGGTAAAAAGAGCAGACTGTAGCTCTTAAAAGGCAGGCTATTTGACTGGACTTGTATTAGATTAGAACTCTGTTTAACAATACTATCAGCTCAGTTAAGATAAGAATATATGGTCCCAGGACAAGGAACCAATTACTGACCAATGCCCTGCAATCTGGAAAATCAACCGGATTCCACATGGTTGCAGGGTTCTGCAGTAACAGAAAGGGGCCTAAAAATCATATTCAATCCCCTTTGACACACAGTGACCAGATGTCCCGATTTTATAGGGACAGTCCTGATTTTGGGTTTTTTTTCTTATATAGTTTATATATAGTTTATATAAACTATATAATATAATTTATTTCTCCTATTACCCCCCAGCTCCTGTCTCGATTTTTCACACTTGTTGTCTGGTTACCCTACTTTGACATGTATTCCTATTTATATACCTTGAGTAAGACTGTGCTGTCCCTCTAACTTGCCTCTGACACACCCCTCCCTTCTCCAGCTCTGCTCCTGGCCTACACCCGGGCTTTTTTGGGGGTCCTTGCAAAGCAGCTTTACAGAAGTCCTTTGCAGTGCCTGCACCAGGGGAGTCCTGTTCTGGATGGAATTGGTGTTTATAGAGCTCCTTTATGTTGTCCAAGGATGAAATTCTGGCTTCATACAGTCTCTAGGAATTCTGTCATGAACTTCAATCCTCTTACCCTTTTACCCAGATGGGGGTGAAAAATCTCACTCTTTGTTTCCAAGTTTTCAGTAGATGTTGCTCTGCCTGGTTAGTTGGAGGCATTTAGTACACACCTCTGGGCTTGACTCAGTTTCTCATGTTTGCATTACAGCAAGCTTCCCTGAATACACATTCTTACTGTAGAGAACCCCATAAATACAGTGCTCATGTTACTAAACAATTGGATTGATGGAAGCCAGTGCAAATTATACTGCCTTGTGCCAGAATGGCTGCCTGCAATAACTCACAGGGGAGGGCGGGATGAGAAAGGAATTGGGATGAAACAGAGAGAAATACTTAAGATTTTCCACTGTGGAGGGCTGATTAAGCACACCATTCAAACTCCACTGTCAACTAAAGGGACTTCCCAGGACTTCAAGAGGTTTTGAATCAGGACCCAGTGGAGATAACTGAGTCGGCACATTCCTTGGCTAGGCACTATCCCCTCTGTGGCTTGCACTGACCTCTACGGGTCTGCCAGCACAGAGGAGTTTGCGGCATTATCAGCTCACCCCAGCTGATGTTCTGGTCAGAGGCCGATTAAGATTTATTGGGGCCCTTGTCACAAAGAACTTTCCCCTCCCCCCTCATTCCCCCTCACCATGGGGCCCTGCCCCCTGCTCCTCCCCTTCACCCTCAAGACCCTGCCCCCTTAGGGCAGGATTAACTCTTCTGTGGGCCTCGGGCTATTAGATTTTGTGGGGCCCCTGTAGACAAGTCTTTTTCCTGATTTAAAACAAAATGACGACAATTATGGCTCTGGGGCTTTAACCTTATACTAAACGTGCCTTTAAATTAACATAAAGCTGTTCTGTGGTTACATTTCAGTCTCAAAACATGTAGAATATAGATATTTCAAAATAGCCTACTTCTTACCTCAGAACAGCTGTTAGATTAGTTGCTTTCTGGGAGGGAGTTTGGGTGCAGGGGCTCCAGGCTGGGACAGAGTGTTGGGGTGCAGGAGAGGGTGAGGGGTGTGGGCTCTGGAAGGAATTTTGGTGCAAGAGGGGGCTCCAGGCTGGGGCAGTGTTACAGTGTGAGAGGGGGTTCGAGGTGCAGGCTTCGGCTAGGAGGTCTTTACCACAGGTGGCTCCTGGCTGGCGGCACAGCAGGGCTCAGGCCGGCAGCCTGCCTGCATGCCATAGCCCCATGCTGCTCCCAGAAGTGGCCGGCTGCTGCCACCTCTCTGCGTGCCCCTTGGGGGAGGGGGAAGGCATGTCTTCATGCGCTGCCCATGCCTGCAAACACCACCCCCACAAGTGTTAATGGGAGCTGTGGGGATGGTACTGGGGGCGGGGGCAGTGCACTGACCTGCCTCTCCTTCCCCCCGCCAGGGGTTGCAGAGATGTGCCAGCAGTCGGCCATTCCAGGAGCAGCGTGGGGCTGCAGCATGCAGGCAGCCTGCCTGAGCCCTGCTTCGCTGGGGCCCCGGGCTGCAGCCCCTGTGTTAATCTGGCCCTGTGCCCCCTGGCCAGACTGGAAGCTGGAGCTGGGCTGTGGTAAGAGGCACTCAGGGAGCCCAGGCCACTGTGGGGAGCCCTGGACCTTCCACCTGTCCTGGGCAGCCCCCTGGGCACGGGCCCTGTGGGCCCATGCGTTAATCTGCCACTGGTTCTGGAACTTGGGCTCTGTAGCTGTTTTTAAATATGGGCAATAGAAGATATAACCCCACCTAACCTGGCCCACAATATTTCTTGGGGTTTGAAACTCTGCAATATGTTTATCCCATGCAAGGTTGGGGTGGTTCTTCCTCCTTTCACATCCAAGCTACCATTTCAGAGAATCCTTGTCAAATGCACATTTGGGAACCTTAAATCAAAGGGTTACCCAAAGTAAACAAACAAGGGCCTGCACTTTGGAACTATCGATCCAGCTTCTCTATACTTGCACAATTCATTAGCAAAAGGATTGCATGGTACACGAAAATGGCAAAAATCTCTCTCATGATCATCACTGGTCTTCTGGGATCTCTTCTCAGTGGCGAATGTACAGGTTCGTTCATTTTAAACCTAGCAAGTCCTCTGCTTTTTAGTTGCTCTCATAGATCGGATAACATTTCTGTCCTCTGATAAGGAATAAATCATTTACCAGCAACAAAATTACCACAGTAAGACTGCTGAACTGTATCGGTTCTCCATTTAAAAATATGTTTTCTCTTGAGAATAAAAAAATAGGGTTTTTATGGTGATAAAATTAATTGCTGTGCTGCTCTTTATTTAAAGAATGGGACTTTTCTGCTACTTATTTTGTGACTATTAATTTCAAGGAATTGCTCTAGATTTAGTCATTTGATATAAATAAAACAATTGGAGGAAAAGATATTTACAAATGAGCATCTCTGCCTTTTAAGGTGTATTTGAATCCCAGAACAAATTGTCCAATCAACCAATAAATACATGACAGGGTCTTTGGATTTGCTACCGTGACGATTGTTTAAATGCCAAATTTGGGCTGAATTCAAATGCAATATTTTAAACTAAGATCATGAGCATGCAAGAGAACAGTTTGGCCAAAGAGCAGACATTTCTAATAGAAGTGAGGCTGATGCACCAACTATCACACCATTTGTTGTCTATCTTTCCTCATGTCCAGGGGCATAATCCTGCATTAAGGAAATCAAAGGCAGTTTTACCATTTACCTCAATGGAAGCAGGACCAAGTCCTACATAGGGAGGTTACCCCGCCCCCAGGTGGGGTTTTGAGGTTGTATCCATGTTTGTGCTGTGTTGTAGGAGTGGTGGAAGAGACTATATATCGGTGCAGAGTACTATACTGTTACTTCACTTCAAACCAGACAGCCTGTCCCAGCTGGGAATATAAAATATTCTTTCCAGTGTGTTTACTCACTGATTAGAGCTGAGAGTCTAAAGCACAGTATCGCAATACTCCTTGAAAGCAAACCATGGCAAAATATTCTTCCCATGCCCCGTGAGGTGTGCCTACTCCAGAATTCTGTGCTGGACCAGGATACTGGAAATCTCATAGACCCAGGCACAGAGAAAGTGTATTTAAATAGTCATGCCCCTCTGCCATGTACATTGGCCTACGCAAAAGAATGAATGGACACAAATCTGCCATCAGGAATCATAACATTCAAAAACCAATAGGAGAACACTTCAACCTCTCTGGTCACTCAATAACAGACCTAAAAGTGGCAATTCTTCAACAAAAAACTTCAAAAACAGCCTCCAGTGTGAAACTGCAGAACTGGAATTAATTTGCAAACTGGACACCATCAGCTTAGGCCTGAAAAAAGACTGGGAGTGGTTGGGTCATTACAAACCTAAACCTAAACCTAATTTCCCCAATACTAATTTCCCCCTACTGTTACTCACACCTTCTTGTCAACTGTCTGAAATGAGCCATTCTCATTACCACTTCAGAAAGTTATTTTTCCTCCCTTGGTATCCTGCCGTTAATTTAATTGTCTCATTAGACTGACCTCACACTTTGTAAGACAACTCCCATCCTTTCATGTATTTATACCTGCTCCTGTATTTTCCACTCCATGCATCTGATGAAGTGAGTTTTAGCCCATCAAACTTATGCCCAAATAAATTTGTTAGTCTCTAAGGTGCCACAAGGACTCCTTGTTGTTTTAGTCTCTCCACTGACTCTTAGATTCACCTGCTTAGCTATTGGCAGTTGCCTCCAGCCAGAGGTTTCCCTGGGGATGGAGTAAAATAAAATGCTATTCCCCAAGTGAGACTGTCGCCTTTTGTCCAGGGTTTTGTTTTTAAAGCATTCTGCAGCATCAGGACATGCCTGCATTAGCTGGAATGGCGGAATGGCAGTAACTGGAGTGAAAGGGGTGCTTTGCCCTATATTTTAATTATCATCTGTATATGGTGCACGTAGATTAATTGGAACAGGTGCCTGCTGTATTCCTATTGGCTAGAAGTGTCCAGGAAGAGATACAAGGTGAAAATGTTGCAACTGATGTTCTAGTTTTTGTGTAATTAGTCTGGAGACTAAATGTGGAAAAAAAGCAGCAGAGCTGCCAAAGAAAGCAGGGTGAAAGGCTGCTCAGACTATCTGTTTTGTCTCTGAGCCCATAGGGGTGGATTGTTTGCACAGAGTAAGGTGGTAGAACCATTTTTACTCATATTGATGCTGCTCCGGGTGATCTGTTGACAGTGATCACCAGGGCTGCCCCGGGCGGGGGGGGGAGGAGAAGTGGGGCAATTTGCCCCAGGCCCTGGGTCCTTCAGGAGCCCCCACAAGAATATAGTATTCTATAGTATTGCAACTTTTTTTTATGGAAGGGGTCCCCAAAATTGCTTTGCCCCAGGCCTCCTGAATCCTCTGGGTGGCCCTGGTGATCGCGTTTGCATTTTATGTGTGAACCGGTTAATGGTCAAAACTTCAAGGAAGAGGAGAGAAATCAATTTTGGATCCCTCCCCTAAACACAAACCAAGCTATTGCCATTGGATAATTTGTATTAATAGTCACAAGTCTGTACCAGACTTGCTTTCCAGAAGAATATAATTGTTTACTGCATTAAGACCTAGGGCAAGGTAGTTCTGTTAAGATCAAGATTTTAATTCTCATAGCTAATTGAAAGCAAGTATCAGCACAAGGAATACAGAACTGTAGACTTGTTTTGAAGTCATTTAAACTGTTAGAAAAACAGTTGGCAGTCAGAATAATCACTTGCAGATGGAGCTCCAGCAGAAGGGCCAATTCCTGCCTTCAGTTACAGGGGGTAAGTGAGGATGGTAATTCCAATGAACTCAAATGGAGTCAAAGTATAAATCTGGAATAAGGGCTTTATTGAAGTCAATGGGAGTTTCTCAGATGACTTCAATGGGCGTTTAATTAGGCACTAAGTGAGAGCAGAAACTAACCTTCTAAAAGCAAATAGAGATTCTGTCTGGCTATTACTAGTCCTCACAAATTCCCTTTCTAGTCATCATGATGAGTTTCTTCTCTCTCCCACCAAGTCTCAAGTGCCCAATAAAATGTACTCCCATTCACTCGAAAATTTGTTATAGTATAAACCTTATATGAACAAGAAGCTACATAACATTTCACAAACTTAATGACCAACTTTAACCCCAAGCAGAACTGACAGCACCATCTAGTGACCATGAGAGGCTTTGATGTCTTTCACTGTAGGCCTGTTAGTCATAAGAAAGGCCCTTGAAAATTTGGCTGACCAAGTAGATGACCAAGAACATTCACCTCAACAAGCATCTTCAGGCTCGGTCTACACAAAGGTTTTGTATCAGCCTAACTATTTTGGTTATGGGTGTGGGTTGTTTACTGATATAGTCATACCATTACAGCTTCTAGTGTGGACACAGTTATATTACACAGGTACCCTCCGTATACAGGAAAAGGAATATGCTATACTAGAATTTTACTATGTATGTGCAATATGCCCATATCCATGGTCTCTAGGTGGTGAAAACCCAGGAACGGAAAGCACTTTAACATGACAGTTAAAACCTTGAGGGGAATGTACCATCCTGTAACTATGGTCTATGTTTTTTTTTTTTAACAGTTTTTATCAAAAATGAACAAGCAAGCTCAATTTTGCGCAGGCAGAAGAGGTACAATTCAAATAGACTGGAAGAGTTTGTTCCAGGGAACCTGGAGAGAGAATGTAAGGAAGAAAAATGCAGTTTTGAAGAAGCGCGAGAAGTCTTTGAAAACACGGAAAAAACAGTGAGTGTTGTTATGGCAGAATGACACTGGCTCCACCATTATGAACCTACTGGGGGAGAGACAGGGTGGAGGCAATCATGGAAAAAGCCTCTTTTCCCCAAAGGGTGCAATTCAGCCTGTGTAATAGACCAGCACAGCACCTATGTTCATGTGAGTCTTGCATAAGCATTTATGCCTGTGCTGACCCACTTCATGAAAGGGATTATAATCCTAAAAACTTTCTATTTGGATCCTTTACCTAAAGTTTTTGGGGCTTTACTTCTTGCTAGTTCTGTAATTTAATTTTCAAATTAAATATCAAGATAATTTATTCATTTTATTGTTTGTTTTGTAGATGGAGTTTTGGAAAGGGTATATTGGTAAGAGATTTGCTTCCTCCATGTTCCACATACATAAAAACCATAAGGTCATCCTGTATTCACCCTTCTGTTCATGCCTATAAGTAACGGGAGGTACAGGTATTCATTGAAAGAATATTTCCCATTTAATGGAATACCTTCTACAGTAGAGCTGGTCAAAGTTATGCATGATGAATACTATATCCCCCCAATTTAGTTCTTTTCCCTGTTCTGTTTGCAGATAATTCACAGTGTTGGTTTTTACGAGTCTATTCATTATTTGCATTTGTTCAAACAGCTTGTGTGAACAAGTTTCACTGTATGATCACCTCGACCATTTGCAGTTTGTGATGTGTGATTGGTCGTGTAAACCATGTAGAATGGTTCAGCTTCTATGGAAAAATGAAACTTTAAGGTTTGAGAACAAATGGCCAATAGCAAATGCCCTGTTCACATGCAAATATGGCTCTTCCTATGAATGGCCCCTTTATAAACGTGTGTGAGCACATCATGTTTGCTTGGAAATAGTGTATTAAAGAGAGCTATAAATGTGGCCAAAGCAGATAGCTGTTTGGAATTCAAACCAATGCTCACAAATATTTGTTTTGCATCTCTTGTCCAGCTCTGCTTCACACTTACAATCTGTCTCTTCACTCCTTGGTCCCTTACCTCAATTACCCCCCACACCCACACAAAAAAATATATTCAATGAACACTAACCATATGAAACTAAGGATGTTTCAGCTTCGTAGATTGGCTGGGCACATAGAACATGGCCACTCTTAAATAACTCCATGAGTCAGTCCAGACTATACAATAAAAATGTTACATTTGCCTTTTAAAATTGTCCTTTGAAAAAACAATTGCCATGAAACTGAGATATTGTATTTTGTTTTTTTATGTTTGAAACGAACGACCCCCTGCAAGAAAAAAAAAATCTTATCTTCTCCTTTATCACTGTGCATGTTTTACTTGTTTAGCTCACAGGCTGCTAGTACCATCATCTGTGCTGCATGAGTGAAATTCACTCCTATGCAGAGATGCAGCTCAAGACCCATGCGCCACTTAAACCCAATTTGAGAGCTTCAGTCATGGCCAAGCCTAATACTCTTCACAGCAGGGAATTTGGCCGTAAGTGGCCATCTTCTGCACTACACAAGCAACCTTTTGGCGGTTTCCAAGGCTTGAGTCCTAATTCTCTGCTGCCCTGTGCTCTGTGTCTGCAATGCTGAAAGTGGCAAGTGGCGGTAAAACTCTACCATGCTGTTGAAGTAGAGTTTTATGCTGACTTGCACCAGTATAAGTGGCTGCACAAGCCACTGGGAGACAAAAGACCCAGTCCCTGGCCTGCAAGCTGGACATTCTGTAATTTGTTATATTTTGCCTCCTGTTTGCATTGGAATGAAGGGGAAGGAGAGAGAGGATGAAGAAGCATTAACAGCTGAATTTGCTGGTGTAACATGAATGCACCAGGGTACTCTTCAGTTCTTCTTCCACTGTGGCTCTGCTCTGTCTTTTAAGAGTTTATTTCCTTAAGATTCAGCATCACTAATTCAATTGCCAAGTCCCTGGGTTTTACTGCAAATTTTCTGATAATTGGTGTTTTTCTTAGAGCTGGATTCACAGGAGAATCTCAGCTTTCATTTGTTTTAAGAAGTCTGTTTCTAGCCCTCACAGAAAAGAAGAAAAGCTTGAGCCCTAAAGTTCAGGGTCTTATGGTAAAGGCTCAAAGCCACCGTCTTCTTCAAGGAAGGATGAGAACTTAAAAAAGAAAACCCTAATTTAGAGACAGCTGGCTCTGCATGTTCCCAAGGAAATCCACCTCCTAGCTCCAGTTTCGAAGCAAGATGAGACATAGGACCAGATTCTGGTCTCACACTAGTGAGAATTAGGCAGAGCACAACTGACGTCAGGGGAACTAACACACCAAAAGACAGTAGTGAGGTCAGGTTTGACGCCATAATCAGGCCTTTGTGCATAACGCAGCTGCAGAGGTCACCATGGGATTTCTGCTCTGTCAATTTGTTATGTAATTATTTTCCAGAATCTAACTTTTCCCTTAAAAAGAAGTTTTCAGGTCCAAGCTTAACTTAACATTTTTTAGCCTGAGCCTGATAGGGTGGGGGAACACTCACTGTTGAGTAGCAAAAGTGAGGAATACCCTTGTCTGCTAATTGATTGATCTTGTTTTCATTTCCAAGATGGAGACCAGTGCAATCCAAATCCATGTAAAAATGGAGCCCGTTGCGCAGATGACGTTGGTTCGTACGTGTGTTGGTGCCTGGCAGGGTATGAAGGAAGGAACTGTGAGCTAGGTATGTACCAAGGGGACAGATTCTTTGCTGCCCTGCACCATATATAGTCACTTAGACCTGGGCAAAGTGGATGTGAATAACTTCCATTCTCATTGGAATCCATAGAGGAGATGCTACCCTCCCAACCCCTGCTAGTAAGGAGTGGTTATTTAGCTCATGCTAAAGCAACTTCTACTTCTCGCTATGTTGTTCCCTGGTTCAAACCCTGGTGTTAGTCAAGGTGGCAGCCATCACATATTATAAATGAGAATCAGATTCACAGCCTGCTCAGTAAAGCCATGTGTGCCAATGCAAATATTTAATCAGGAACCTCCTTTCTCTCCCTATTACAAGCCCTTCCTGTATGGATTATATTAGTCAGGGCTATTTAACTCCATGGGTGAAATCCTGAGCCTAATGAAGAGAATACAAGATTTTTTTCATTGACTTTAATAGGGCAAGGATTTCACCCAGGGTTCCATTCAACTTCCTGAGGAGATAGAGAGGAATGGGGCCTGATCCAAAATCCACAGAAATCAAATTGGAGTTTTTCCATTGACTTCAGCGGGAGTAGGATCAGAGCTATGGTGCTGGGGGGTTGAGTATTGCCCAACAGTTTCAATCACAGCACACAGGGCCCTGTTTGACGATGAGCAATGATCAACTACACACCCACCATATGATTCCAAAGACAAACAAAATGCAAGTACTCTCCAGAAGGGCTCAGGAGATTATGAAAATAGAATCAGTAATGGTTTACGGAGCTAAGATCTCTGTCTAATTATTCCTGTTCAGCCTCTGATCTAGTAGATCCAGTGTAATGAACGAACACTGAGAAGAGATTCTCTTTCTACTTGTGTTTTTACTCTGGCAGGGAAGAGGTGCGGGTCTGGAAGAGTGTTTTAAATTTGCAGCAAATATAAAATAGTCTCAAGCCACTGCAGTCTTCTTGTGGATGGCAGACTGGGACTAAAATAGCAACAGAAATGAAGAGACTTTATAAAAATAGTAAACGATCACGTAAGCATGACAACTGGAATGGATGTGTCCTTGAGGAGTGGGAGAGAAGTTTATCTACTGTGAAGTTATTTGAGAACTCACTGAGAATTACGAGCAAGTCTATTGACTAGTCACTTTCGACACTTGGAAGATGAGATTCCGAAAGATAGAGAAAAGCAAAGGGGAGCATGCATCAAAAATGTTCACAACAAAATGTGACCATAACATGAATGCCCCTGGGATGGTCATCAGCAGTGGGGATCGAACTTGGGACCACTGGAGCTTAATGCATGAGCATCTACTGTCTGAGCTAAAAGATTCAACTCTCTTAGCTATCTGTGTAGCAGGCTCATCTATCGCCACTTGGCCAAGCCTCCACTAGAGGGGAAACAGAACGTCACATCAAGTTGTCATGTCCTACATACTCCCCCTGGCTGGAGCACATCTTGAGCTCCAGAGGCTTCCCAGTTCAATTTCCTATCCAGGCCACGACCTGTAACACTGACATCCCTGGTGCGGTGTCAGTGGCTGAAGCTGGGGGCTGAGTCTTTTTGCTTAGACAGCAAAGATCCATGCAACAAGATCCACTGCCATGGATCCAGAGGCAACAGCATTAGACGAGGCTCCATTATAAGCTCCAAGCTCAGTTTCATCAAGAGCTGGGGTCAGGTTTGTGAGCTGTTCATGTTGATCAGGGAGGATTTCTGGTTTCTATCATGGAAAATCTGTTATGATACAAAACCTGGCAGTTTAAACTGACTTTTGCTAGAGTTTCTGGGTTCACACCAATCTGAAATCAGAGGTCTATCCCAAGGTTTACACTGCACCCTTCGACCTGGCATCTGGTCACCTGAATCCAGACTGAAGACAGAGGGGGAGGAGGAGCGTGGTGGGGAATCCACGTGATATTGTACAAATATTTGTACAAACCCTTGCAAGCGGCTCTGCCAAGTCCCAGAGAGCTCCGAAACGCTGAATGACCTCAATCTCTCGGAAGTCATTAGTGTCAGAACCGGTGCTGTTGTAGTCCACAAGGAGGCTGCCCTAGCGGACTCTGCTCTCTCTCCATACTGCAAAACAGGTCTCTGAAACCAGTCTCCTTGATAGCTTGCCAGGAGGCTAGGCAGGGCAGGGCAGGCCTCAGGTCCAGTAGGTCAGCAATGAGACCAGAGTCCACCAGCCAAAACACTCTCCAGCAGAGAGAGAAATGAGGGGACCCACAGATGCTACCACTTCCCCATGACTTTCCACAATATATTTTCCCATCAGTTTCATCCAGTTCTAGCTCAGACATTTGCCAATTTGGGGAGATTGGCTTTAAGTCGAGGTAGTCAATAGGTGGACCGCCGGCCAAATCCGGACTGCTAGATGCTATTGAACTGACCCTGAAATCTTTTTATTTACTTATTTATTATTATTATTTGTATTAGTTTCTCTGGGGTCTGGACCTTGACTATATCTTGCCCAAGAAATTTGGACCTTGAGAAAAAATAATTGCCCCTGCTTTAACCTCTTGGTCTCACATAAGCTGTCCATATATTCCTTGGAGAAGTGCATGGGTTAGATATGCTGTTGAGATTTTCAAAGCAGACAAAGGGATTTTGCCATGCTTTCAGATTAAATGGGTTTCGTAACTCCGGTTCCCTTAATACACACCAGGCACAAATTTCTGACTGTAGCGTATCCTGATCAGTGCTTCCATCAGAATAAGGGGAGGATGCAAATTTGCTTCTGCCATGCAACAGTTTGGGTTGTTAGTATGCTGGAGTCTAAAGGCCTGATCTTGAGAAGGGTTAACCACCCATTATTCCCAGACTAGATCCTAAGTAAACAGCTCAGCGACCTACTCCTTAATCTATGTCATCTTCAGCTTTCCATTTATTGCACTTTTGAAGTGTCTTATGGGTTTGGTTTAATTTCTTTCAGATTCAACCTGTGCTACTAAGAATGGAGGATGCAAGCATTTTTGCACCAATGACCCACCCCGCAAAGTTGTTTGCTCCTGTGCACCTGGCTATAAACTGAATGGAGATGGAAAATCCTGTGATCCTGCAGGTCAAGTTCTAAAATGATTTAAAGATTGGGATGAGATTTCAAAAGCTTCCTAGAGTATTTAGGCACACGTCATTGAAATTAATGGGACAAGTGCATCTATATCCCCTTGGTGGCTTTGGAACTCTCAATCTGGTTGTTTCATAAAGCACGTTATGAAGCGTGTAGTATAGCAGATTAGCAATAGCCGTGGACGTTTTGTGGCAGATAAGGGCCATGTGTGCAGTTAGTGGCATAAACCTCTTCCCCAAACAAGACATAGAAAAAATAGGGCCACACTCAGGCCACCACTCTACAGAGCAGGAATGAGATGCTTAAGAGTAGGCATTGGGACCTGCTTGTTTCAGGTGGCCATACACTCATCTATAGGTCATGTCTACTTTTCCTCTGCCAATGCACCAGTATGATCCCCTTACAACATTCTCTGCGGGGGCCCCTAACTTTCTCGTGCCCACAGGCATGCATGTCATATGAGTTCTTGCAAGCAAGAGCTATGACATTGCTGATCCCACGTTCTTCATATTTGAGATGCTGTGGGCTTTTTGATTACAGTAGACAGGATGGAGAAAGTCTACATCCAGTCAGAATGGGGTACTTCCCATAGATGGTACAGAACACAGCTAGATCCCCATCTTTGAACATCATGGGGAGTTGTCCTACAAGTTCTTTGAGAAGTCTTCACTGGAGACATGCCAAGCTCATGCTGCTTTTGGGTACTATTTCTATTCCATCACTTGATAGTCAGAAAAAGACATGAAGTTGATGCTAAAATATGCAACCTACATCTACTATTAAGGAGCTAAAAAAAATCTTTAAAAGGAAATACCTGGATTTTGATGGTTGCAACTTTAGAAGGAAGCTTAACTTTGAAAATCATCATGAAACAACTTTGTCTTGTTAACGTCTTACAAATTTGACATATTACTAGACTGTGATATAAAATAAGTGAGAAGTAGGTGGCCATTGAAAAGAACAGTTAACTCCGTTTGCAATGGGGTCGTAGTCATGTTGGGCACAGGCTGTTAGAGAGACAAGCTGGGTGAGGTCATATCTTTTACTGGAACAAGTTCTGCTGGTGAAAGAAACAAGCTTTCCAGCTACACAGAGCTAAAGAAGAGCTCTATGTGGCTCGAAAGCTTGTCTCTTCACCAACAGAACTTGATGTAGTAAAAGATATGATCTTTCACAAAGAAAGTGAGATGTGGCCATTGAAAATAACAGTTAACTATCTCCATTTAAAGTGCTTAGAAATGCCAACTTGTTTTTCAAAACTCAAATGCTTTTACTAATCTATCAACAGCTTTTTAATAGTGTTCTCACCTTCATCGGTTGTAAAATATTTACATATGCATGTATAATTTCAATGTTCTTCTAGCTCAGACACATGCTGTATTTATACTTCACTGTAGTTAGTTGCTATAGAAATGTCAGTTATAATAAGCAAGCGCAGTGGGAGAAATCTCTCTCTTTACATGTGCAACAGAGAGAGTTGATTTGCTTGGTTTCTAATTCTGATGTTCCGAACCACCCAGTAGGCTTTCCCAGACTCCTCCATACCTTTTTAAGTGTTTGATTTATTGCAACATGCCTACCATGAATCTCTTAGGCACATGTACAGCCATCATTCTGGTAAGCAAGCTGAACATCACAGAAAATAATAAGCTTCCTTCTTGTGCATCACTATCAGTGATAGAGGTTTTGCTGAACAAAATCAGCCATTTCCCTGTGGCCCTACTGTTTTCAAGCTGATTTGCGCAGGTATAACAGATAGGAATTTGCTAACAGAAATCTGACTCCGATGCAAATGATGGACTAGAACCTGTAACTGGGAATTATGTGGGTTGTTTGGTACAGTGGAAGACAAGAATGGTGAAGAGCAAACAGGAGTGAGAAGTAGTAAGCAATTACTTTTGTCATGGAAGTAACCAGGTTTGACTGATACAAACAAGGAACGGATCTGTTGGGTCAGAAATGTCGCATTTGCATTACTACTTTACTGAGTAGAACCAGATGTTGAGCAAGAGTCCAACATCAGCTGGTTTGAAGAGATCTGGCACTACAGGGCACAATTAATCTCCCTTCCCCTCATCTCCTAAGGCTCTCAAACTTATTCAGAATGTGGAGATCATCTCCAGAGATAGGGTGTCCCCTGGGCATTTCCCCTCCTATTTGAGATCCCCCAACATCTCTTTGGCAGCAACAATTGCTTGGAGTCAGGACTCCTGGCAGTTGGCTGGTAAGCCAGGTAGAGTATAAGTTGCCATTGGTACAGGAACAACAGAGTTAGAAGGGGGAGCAGGCAGAACCAGCTAGACATAGAAGATGCAGAGTGGTGATTTCCAGGAAGCATGGTTACATGTGGCCACCACCATGGGTTGGTGGCATAAGTGAAATGCTTGTAGGCTTCCTGTTCACAGCATGGTCCACAGTCTCTGACTGAGGCAGGGCTCATTGGAAAGCTTCATAGCAGGCAGGATTGTCAGGTGTCTGGTTTTCGACCGGAATGCCCGGTCGAAAACGGAGCCTGGTGGCTTCAGTCAGCGCCGCTGACCAGGCCTTTAAAAGTCCGGTCGGCATCACAGTGGGGCTAAGGCAGGCTTCCTGCCTGCCGTGGCTCCACGCAGCTCCTGGATGCAGCAGCATGTCCCCCCTCTGGCTCCTATGTGTAGGGGCAACCAAGGAGCTCTGCACACTGCCCTCCGCCCCAAGCCCTGGCTCTGCACCTCACATTGGCCAGGAACCGTGGCCAATGGGAAATGCAAGGGTGGCGCCTGCAGACAGAGCAGTGTGGAGATCCACCTGGCTGCACCTCCGCATAGGATCCAGAGTGGGGACATGCCGCTGCTTCCGGGAGCTGCTTGAAGTAAACTCCACCCAGAGCCTGCACCCCTACCCCATGCCCCAACCCTCTGCCTCAGCCCTGATCCCCGTCCCTCCCTCCGACCCTTCAATATGAGCTCAGAGCCCCCTCCTGTACCCCAAACCCCTCATCCTCATCCCCAAGCCCACCCCCTGTCCCAGCCCTGAATCCCCTCCTGTCCTCCAACCCCCTCGGCCCCATCCCAGAGCACCCTTCTATACTCCAAACTCTTCATCCCCAGCACCACCCAGCGCCAGCCCCCCTAGCCCAGAGCCCTCTCACACCCCCCACATCTCAACCCCCTGTCCCAGCCCAGAGCCCCACCCCCCTACACTCTGAAACTCTTAGCCCCAGCCTGAAGCCCCCTCCCACACCCTGAGCCCCTCATTTCTGGCCCCACCCCGTGACATCGTTTCCATGCAACACAACTCCAAGCCCCTAGAAGTCTCTTAATAAAACTGCTGGTTAGGTGACAAGGACTTTACAACAGAGTTATGTCATGTGAGACCCCAATTCATCCAGATACTTCAACACATGCTAACTTTAAACATGCAAGTAGACCCCTTGGATCAATGGAAGTATTCTGATGCTTAAAGTTAGACATATGCCAGTACCATGCTGAACAAAGGCCTGAGTTAATCACATCCCCATGTGCACATACACAAAAGTTTATGTTTGTTTTTTCCATTTTAAAGTCCTCAAAATTGATTTCTAAAACCTGGTAAAGCTTTGTGCTTGCACTACCAAAGACATATCGCTTGGTGCTCCTATTTCTGACCTCCGGATGGAGTTTATTGTTGTGTTTATTTGGCTATGAGAGCTACTTACATCACTATAAATTAATTCAAACATAAACATGAACCACTTAAATCAGCCCACTCCCCTGGAGCTCCTTTATCATCCTGCTGATGAGATGCATGAAACATTTAGCTCCAGTTTTGCCACTTCATTTGTAATAACACTTATTATGATGCATGGCCAGCTGAAGTGCTATCTTATGAATCTGTGGATTCTTCTCACAGTGCCGTTTCCATGTGGGAGGATTACAGCTCCCAAAGCCAAAAGCAAGTACACACGAGCCATGAACACCTTTGACAAGTGGTACTACAATTCTACCGATGATCACGACGAAGCAACAGACAATACCACTCAAATCACACCCATCATTAAGCAAGTTACACGAGTCGTTGGTGGAGTGGAAAGCAGAAAAGGTGAAGTTCCTTGGCAGGTACTGGATGTTCTGTTCCTGTTTGTTATCCTGCTAAACTTGATTGCTCTCCTGTCATTTTGTACACAGAAGAATTTCTTCTATATGCTTCTTAAAGCCTGTGTCACACACTTAAAGTCTCAGAGTCTTTTGGCCCATGTACTTTATCTATGCTGTAGCAACATACTTTGCCTAGTTCACGGCCACATTAGCAACTTGCTAGGAGACAGAGTGACTGCATCTTTATCCAAACGGAACAATCCAACCAGTTTTGGCTGCTGGCAGAATAATATATGAGTGCACCAAGCACTTCACTACAAGCAGCCGAAGGAGAAGACTTCTCTGATCAAGCAAAACATAGGGGGACATGTTGACATTTTGGGGCACAACTTCACAATGAAGAAGAGACAGAGCCATGGTTTAATACTTTAGACTAACCGTGGGCCGCTTTTCATGATATTGTCACTGAATGAATCAGAATTTACAATTTAAGGTTCTGATCTTGCAGTTTGAGCCACATGGGCAGATCCCTGCACCCAGGCAGAAACCCACTGACTTGAGGGGGCTCCAGAAGGGTCTGCCAGCACTTGCAAGATTGGGTCTTAGATTTGGTTCAGAGACTTCATTTTGCCTGTCGAGTGCCATGCACACATATGGCATCATATAAATAATTGCTATGTTCTTTACTCAACCTCTCTTACCATGGAACACCTCTATGAAAGCACAGATTGGGCCAGATCCTCAGCGAGTGTACGTCAGTGTACTTCCATAGGCTTCAATGAAGCTATGATAATTTACATCAACAGACAAACTGGCCCTATATATATTTGAAGGAGTCTCATCTACTTCATCTGCTTATTCCTCACCAGAAGTCACAAACAGATATTGTGACTGACGGGTTGGATCACAGAAACCTCCTGGGGGCAGCCAACTGATGTGCCAAGACTACTACTGCCCCTGCTTTCCCTGCCAGCTCGGGATCCCAGCACCCTGTCTTGTGGAGCCAGACACACCCATCTGCTCCATCCCGACCCAGGATCTGAACCATATGCCCCAAAGCTGAAGACTTAACTGAAAGCCAATTAAGAAGTGTTCCTGTCTTTAACACTCAGATGCCCAACTCCCAATGGGGTCCAAACCCCAAATAAATCCATTTTACCCTGTATAAAGCTTATGGAAGGTAAACTCATAAATTGTTTGCCCTCTATAACACTGAGAGAGAGAGACGCACAGCTGTTTGCCCCCCACCAGGTATTAATACTGACTCTGGGTTAATTAATAAGTAAAAAGTTAAATATTAAATACAGAAAATAGGATTTAAGTGGTTCCAAGTAGTGACAGACAGAACAAAGTGAATTACCAAGCAAAATAAAATAAAACACGCAAGTCTAAGCCTAGTACAGTAATAAAACTGAATACAGATAAAATCCACCCTCAGAGATGTTTCAATAAGTTTCTTTCACAGACTGGACGACTTCCTAGTCTGGGCACAATCCTTTCCCCGGTACAGCCCTTGTTCCAGCTCAGGTGGTAGCTAGGGGATTCCTCATTATGGCCACCCAATTTGTTCTGTTCCGCCTACTTATCTATCTTTTGCATAAGGCAGGAATCCTTTGTCCCTCTGGGTTCCCACCCGCCCTTCTCAATGGAAAAACACCAGGTTAAAGATGGATTCCAGTTCAGGTGACATGATCACATGTCACTGTAAGACCCCAAGCCTTCATTCCTCCCTGCCTGCCAACAGAGCCATCCACAGTCAATTGTCCGTGTTGATGGGAGCCATCAAGATTCCAAACCACCATTAATGGCCCACAATTTGCATAATTACAATAGGCCCTCAGAGTTATAGTTCATATTTCTAGTTTCAGATACAAGAGTAATACATTTATACAAATAGGATGACCACACTCAGTAGATTATAAGCTTTGTAATGATACGTTACAAGAGACCTTTTGCATGAAGCATATTCCAGCTACATTATATTCACACTCATCAGCATACTTTCATAAAATCATGTAGAGTGCAACATCACAACCATCTCCATCCAAACCAACAGGGATGTAATAAAACAGAAATATTGTGACGTCTGGACCAGGGAAATGCAAATAAAATACCCACCAACTGCTTTGTAAACAGTTGTTAAAACAAGGAGCAACAAAAGAGAGGTGCAGAAGAAACTGTTACTAAATGGAACCTTTTTCAAAGTCTTCCACAGTTATCCTAGCTTTGTCGAGGTTGATGTATCCAGCAATGGCTGAGAGCGCTAAACAGTGAAATAACAAAATCAGTATGAGGTACAATCTTTTGATATCTTGAGCCCCAGCACCACTGGTAGTGGGGATTCCAAGACCAATTAATAGATGATGCACAAAACGGGATATAAAATCTTCACTCGGACAGATCAAGTGAAGGTATTTTAATCCTGTCTCAAACACAGGAAGAATGATATTCTTAAGAAGGTATTTCTAGGAAGCCGGGTAGCGATAAAGCGAGCTCAGCAAGAGGCAAAGACAGCTTTGCTGAAGAAGCTGAGAAGTGAAGGGGGTTTAAGTTAGAAGGTTAGCAGCCTGCAGAAGTGACCATTTGCCTTACCTCTTAAGGATGACAGCAAAACAGTTGTGTTTATGTGAGGATAGATGGTCAGAAACAAGCTGACACTAGGTTCTTCACTGGAATCCAAAATTGACAGACATCATGGCCCCAAATTCAACATCTAAAAATCAACAGTTAGGTGCAATCATGGAAAAAAACAGCCCCATTGTCTCCAGGAATGACAAAGCTTGCAGTCTTCCTTTGACTACCAGCCCAGAGGTGCTCAAAGTCCTAGATTCTCCAGCTCCATATGTTGCACAGTGATGATACACCATTACACAATGATTCATCTCAGTGACATAAAATCATACACAGGAGACAACATGGTAGGATACACATTTAAAAAAAGAGTGAGGGGGGAACCACACAGGACTGGAAAAACTCCTTCAAATTCTGACGCTTATCCAAATCTAGAGGCCTTTACCAAGCCATGCGACTCTCCTGCTACCCTAAACATGGATGCTTCCCTGTTCCCAGTTTTATCACCATCATATGGGGAAGTAGCTAGTAGACCTGCTACCCTGGAAGAGTTGGCAATGGTAAGAAGGTCTGCTACCTCCTGCAATGTCTTTCTGAGTGGTCTGGTACTCCATTTGAGTTCTTTACAAGCTATCTCCCCCTTCTACGTCCCCTTTCCATTCACTCCTTGGGGCATTCTTCCCCACCCTCTCAAGTGTGGAGACCTATTTTTCTCTGCCTTTGTCTCTCTCCTGCACCTCTTTCCCCCCCTGCCCCCTAAAGCTTTCTCTGGTCCATATTATCTTCTTTCCAGCACCCCGCCACATTTCTGTGTAGAGTTCTTGTTGACGGATGGTTTCCAAAGAGTGAGCAAATCACTCCGTGCAGGAAGATAACTGGAGACCACAAGAAAGGCGACCCTCCTGGCAGCTGAAAGAGAAGCCTCTAGTGGCTGCAATGGATAACTTCGGGCAGAAAACTCCACACGTGGGCTGGTCTACTTGAGACAGACAAGGACACGGGGAACAGATAGCCCAGAACTACTAACAACATGCACCACTACACTAGCTCTGGGCAAGAATTTTATGGTGCTGTAACTTCTGTGATGGACTGGCACAAACAGCCTGATTAACGTTAGAGAAGGTCTTAGATTTCAAGTGACGTTAAAGGCATTGCTCATGGACATGGGCCCAAGATACAGAATTCAGACCTTCATCTAAAATTTCTCAGATCTTGGGGACAGTTGGATCTGTAGATTAGTTTGGGTCACATCTCAAATCAGTAGCAAATACTTTTTTAAAATTATGTTCATACTTTTGCAGCCTGATATTTAAGTAGCCGGTTTAGTGCTGTAATTTTCAATCTATAGCTGCCCTCCAGTGGCCAGGTACCTTCAAGTCTACAATTGACTTACATCTCTTGCCAAACTAAAACATGGTTGGAATTAACAGGGACATTTATCTTTCATCTGTACAAATAGATACTGTGCTTTATTAACAGAGACCTGCGAGATACAAAGTATTGATCTTTAATTGCAGAGCAGCTCCTGTTTGGGGCAAACCTCTTGTAGTATGTAGGCTTATTTCTCTTAGTTATAAGTATTGATCTCTCATACTTAAAATTCCGCTTCTCAGGGCTAAAGAGGCAGCAGATACACTTACTGGAGGAAGCTGATCTCTAGTAGCAATCATGTGGTCTTTAAGGAAAAATATGGTTGGGAAATCCCGCTTCTAAATTAATCGTGCCTAATAAGTTTGCATATTTAATTTGAAATTAAGTTTTGGAATGTAGAACATGTAGGCTTGTATCCCCTGGCTACCCATGGAGCAGCATCGAGCTGCCTTAATATAGCAGAGGATCTGGTCCATTGCCACTGTTCTCACTGGTGTCCAGTATAACCTGTTCAGGAATCTGTCTGGAATGACTGTGAGGGAAGTTGAACTTCACGTTATGTCAGATTGGTTTCCCCTTGTCATGACCTAGCCAGAGGAGGGATGGGAGATGGTCTTTAGCCATTGGTAAGGTTGTCCTGTGAAAAATAGTCAAACCAGCAGGACTGGACAGGAATACCTCAAGAGGGGAGGAAGGAAGCTCCTCAGAAGAATTGCCTTTGAGCATGAGGGAAAGTGGGTGGTTACTTTCACAGTGTCAGTTTTGCATGTACCATTTAGCAGCGGTTGTTCCTCACCCTTTGTCCGTTCCCTTAATATACCTATGATGTTTGATTTCTCTTCCTTACTGGTTTGTGTGGTATGCAAGGCTTGGATTTCTCTTTTCGTAGGTTCATTTGGAGAATAGTAATGGAGTAGGATTCTGCGGGGGGTCTATTGTCAATGAAAAATGGATTGTAACAGCAGCGCACTGCATTGAGCCTGGTGCACAGATTACTGTCGTGGCAGGTAAGCAAAAGGAAGTCTGAATGCATTAGTGGATATTCAATTAGGCATGCTAAATAAAACTGGTACTATCCAGTTTACGAACATGTTTTTCATGGCAAAGCTTCCCCTAGACCTGTGACTGGCATCCATATTCCAGCAGGGTTTGTTTGGTATGTTGATGGGACAACATGGTTTTCGGCAGGTAGGGAACAAGAATTGTGTTACAACCTCATAGCCACGTTATCCCACTCCAGCTGTACGTACAAACTGTATTAGAACATCGATGCCTCTCTCCAGGCCAGACAACTGTGCCATGGTACAGCTAGAGTTGTAATGTAACAGGCTTTAAGGTGTCCACTTACTATCGAAAACAAAGATGTAGGGTCAGGTCCTTAGCTAGTATAGATCAACTGACTTCAATGGAGCTACACCAGTTTACACCAACTGAAAATCTGGCCCATAGTAAATTAGAAGAGGTAAGCTCAGGTGGCTTAGTGTTGCCTCCAGGATCATGGCTCCCAACAACTAGGGCCTAAAAGGGAGGAGTTTTGAGGTCTCACTTTAGTGAAACAAAAATCCATAAAACCACCCCTCAGAATATGACAAGGAACAGTCTCCCCTCAGGAGCCTTAGCTGACACAACATGAAAAACCTTACAAATAGAGCCCTGCGTGGATACAAAATCTGTATGCACATCCTATCCACAAAAACACTCTGCGGATAACCACGTTTGTGGCTATAAAGCGGATATCTGCAGATTTGCAGGGCTCTATCTATAATAGCATCTCTGGCTTTGCCTAATATGGGACTATCGGTGGCAGTGTGCCGCACAGGTCCAAATACATTGACCAACTAGTGTCTTGCCAGTGGCTAAAAACTGCATTTCTGCTTCCATTGTTGTCAGGCCTTAAGCTTTCATCAAAATAACTGTTCATCCCAAACATCACACAGATCTGAAAGTTAATTGAGTGATCATGATCTAGATGATCCTGCAGCAGAAGCAGAAATGGATCCTGTAAAGACTGAAATTCAGTAGAAAGTAGAAATTATGGACTGATGTAGAAAACTTAACTTCTATGTGAGGAACTGGGAGGTGTAGACAGGCTCTAGGAAACCAAATCTGACACATCCACAAAATGACTTCACTGCATCTTTTCCAATGCTATTCCCCCCCTCAACCCACTGTCCCCATCCCTGCCAGCTACTCAGCTTTTATTCATTGCCTATGGGAAATCTGAAGATAATTCAACGCAGGGGCCCATAACTAAGGCAAGGAATTTGGCAACGGTAAGATGGTGATTATTCACAGTGGCATAAGTCAGTTTCCTCACGTTGTTTATGAAGTGTCTATTTCATATTATAACTGCTGAGCACATGGGACATAAATCTAGTTAGTAGCAGCCGCCAATAACAACAGATTCAATTGAAACGTGCAACACACCCAGAATGGCACAAGCACTTCCTGGATTTTGATCCTCCACTTACTTTTGCACCCTTGGCCCTTGATTCTGCCTGGGTGGGCCCCGGAACTGATTTCAGCAGAGCTCCATGCCAGTGCGAGGTGCACCTGCACAGGATCAGGGTCCACAGAAGGTTGAGTGCCACATTTGCTACCATTTTGCCTCCATGAAAGTTCACAAGGGTGATAGAGCATATCTGTTAAACTGCGAGTACACAACTTCCACTCTTTATACAGCGGAAACAGTTTCACGTTAGACGGGCCCATTTTTTGCTTGGAAATGGGTCTGTTTCTGGGTTTGCATTTTGTTGCAAGTTCATCCAGTTCTAGTTTCATCACAAATGTTTCACACTCTCCGATTGGGATAGAAGGATGATTGTCCAGGAGCACAGCTGGGTTTTACTGGAGTGGATTTTATTGACAGGCACCAAGTAAAGAGGAAAAAAAAATCTGGGGGTTGCAGGTTTTGTCAGTGACTTTGGAGTATATGCCAAACATCGAGGACCTTGCACTTTCCCCTCCATCCATGCCAAACACCTAGCTTTAATTATAGCACAATAGCACCCCACCCGAAATATTTAGCAAACAAAAATAAAGCTGTTAAAATTACCCCTCCACAAATTCCACATACAGCATAATGTTCAGCCTGCCCTGCAACAATTATGCAGCAATATCAATAAGAAAAACCAATAGGAAAAAAAACCCCTCAAAGTCTCCCCCATATGGATCTTATTTTTACAGCTTAGTAACGTCATCTGAAAAGAAATTCCTACTCCCTCATTTATATCTCATATCCTAATGCACCGAACACACACACACACTCTCTCTCTCTCTCTCTCTCTTTCTCTCTCTGAGCATGTCTCAGAAGCAATGTAGTGAGCAGAGTTGCACAGTAGCCCCGGTCAGATAACAACATTAACAAAAACACAGCAAGCTAGCCGATGATATGACCTCAGGCTCTCTTGTGGCACGTCCAGCAGGCAGCCAATAAACCAATAAACAGAAGCACTACAAATAAAACTGACAGAACAGCTCAGATTCTAGAAACTGCAGCAAAGCTAGTGGGAAGATTGAGGCAGAGGCTAAACATGCTCGTCCCGCTTTGGGCCACAAAAAAGAGAAGTGGGTTGCTTGTGACAAGCTATTGATCAGGTCTCAGGATCCCCCTCCATCCCACCCTAGTTACCTGCAGATTTAGGATATTGGTCACAGTGCGGGGGGGAGCGATTCTGCTTCTAGTTTCCTTGCAGAGCTAGTTAGCAAGCTGCAGGTAGATTTTCCTTTGGGTAGGAAAGGACTTCTCCGACTGCAGCCAGATAAATCTTAACGCAGTGCAGCCTCAAAACACCTGAAGTCTTGACAAATTCCCCCATTTTTGTCTAGAAAAATCTTTTAAGGAAGGGAATAGCCTGCCAAAAAATCAGCTGGAATAGCCCTAAACAGCAAACCACCTGCAGCTGATTTTTATCCTCAGCAGAGGAAAAGATAGGAAGCTGGGGGAGGGGGCTCTGCAGGAGCTGGGAAAGATTGGCTTTGGAACAGAGACTTTGTATCTACATGCTTTGTAGCGCCTAAAATTCCAGTTGCTGGCAACAACTATCTGCATCTAACTCTATGGGGGGGGTGCGGTCCTCCTGGCAAAGATACAGAATGTTTGCTGGTTGCTGTGGTTCTGGAGTACTGTTTGCTAATAAGGAGTCTGTTTTAAAATATATTCTTGGTTCGGGAGACTTTGTAATATCTAAGGACAATGCTCCCCCTTACAACGCTGCAAAGAATCGCCAAACTTCTGTTATCCCAACTGCTACAAAACTCTGATCGCCACCCCCTGTTTTCCAACAGGTCAGGGTTAGTCCCAACTGGTTTGGGGGCAGGGTTTGTGTGTGTGTGTATGTTTTTTAACACAGTACTGTTGGATCTTTAGCTGGGCAGCCACCATCTCTAGTCTGATACATCATCCAGCGTGGCGAGCTAAACTTGATCTATTTGTAACCCACTCGTGCGCGTGTTGCAAGTTCCTCTCTGTGCTGATCCACAATAGATCTGAGTTGTGAGAGCCCTCAGCTATGGAGCATTATCTCAGCCCATAGCAGCTCATGGCAGTCTCTGGTCTGTCACCTCAAGAGGGTGTTCATTGCATCAAGCACCTCCAGAGCTAAAAGTATGAGCTGCTGCAGCTTGGAGAAAAGAGCCAAGGCTCTGGATTTGGGGACTGTACCAATTCATCGCCTCCCTGGATCAGAACAGAAGGGAGCCTATAGCACACATTCAATGGGTTACGTTTGCACCATAAGGGACATAACTCATCACCTGCTCCTGCAGCATGGGACTCTATCGCATAGCATAAGGAAACTACTTATGAACTATCACTGCTATTTGGTTTCCTACTTCTTGTAGGGCAGACACTAGGGGATCTGATCCTGCTTCCACTGAAGTCACTTTCAAAAGGGGACAGGAACAGATCCTAGATGAGGAGATGACCGCACACTTTGGTCTCAGTTCTGCAGTTGGCAAGTTTTTGCCAACCTCTCCCTTCGCAGGATCAGGGCATTAGTCAGATCTGTTAATAGACTGCAGTGACACAAACACATAGCATCAAATAGCTTATACAGTAACAGGCACAGTGAACCTTGTCTCATCCTACAGACGGCACACCTAATATCTCCTTGCAGTGCTGTGCACTATCAGCACCGGATCTGAGCCAATTCCCAGTGTGAGGTTTGAACTTATGACATTTTGGCTCCCAGCTGAGCCTTAGTGACACTAAAAGTATCAGTTGTATGTGTAGTTACTGACCCTGATAGTGTATTTAGTCACCCACAGGTTGCTTGTAATTGTAAAAAGCACGACGTTTATTTCACCAGGGGAACACAACACGGAAGTCCCTGAAGGTACCGAGCAGTATCGCCAAGTGGTGAACATCTTTCCTCACCCCACCTATAACGCCAGCCAAAACAAGCACCACAATGACATAGCACTGCTAGAGCTCGGGACCCCGCTGGAGTTCAACAGCTACGTCACCCCTATTTGCATCGCCAGCAGGGAATTCACCAACAGCCTCCTCAAGCATGGAATTGGCACCGTGAGTGGCTGGGGGAGCCAGCTGTTCCGGGGACGGGTGGCCACAGTCCTCCAGGTTCTGAAAGTCCCATTTGTTGACCGTGCAACGTGCCTGAGAAGCAGCACATTTTCTATCTTACAGAATATGTTCTGCGCAGGTTACCATTCAGAGGCTAAAGATACATGTGAAGGGGACAGCGGGGGCCCTCACACCACAGAAATAGAAGGTACCTGGTTTCTAACTGGAATAACCAGCTGGGGGGAAGAATGTGCACTGGAGGGCAAATATGGTATCTACACCAGAGTATCAAAGTACATCAAATGGATAAGAGATAGAACAAGTGGTTAATCAACAGAGTTCAATCTTTCTATTGCTTTTCTTGGATTGCCTGGTTAAGAGATGTTGGCGAATGTAAAAACAAAAAACAAAAACCCAAATTTTTTTCTTCAAATGTTGCATTTTAATAAACAATTTTAATAGAATCAATTTTTCTCTTTGAAGATAAATATTTACAGAGAGAGTTGAGAATGCATATGGTTAAAAAGGAAAAAAATGCATTCATTGTAAAGGCCAAATTCTACCCTTATTCATGAGCATGCCACTGCATTCAAAGTCACTGAGTGTCGCGTGTTTGTAGCAGAGGATAGAATTTGAGTTGAAGGATACAATACTCTTGAGCTTTTGCAACAACTGAATAATATCACATTACTCTCTCTGCCAACAATCTCAAGGATCCGGAAATTTTAATGTCACCCCGTGCAAGTATTGTTATGATCAGTAGGCTACTCTTGAGTGAGATTTATTAACATGTAATACTGGTTCTCATGATGTAAAATAACCTGAAAGCACAGACTTATTAAACTCATGTGAAAGTAGTTGCAGGATCTGTGATACTGATTTCTGCCGAGATTTGATTCAAGGTTATGAAAAGATAATTGTTTGGCATCTATCTCCATAACTTAACATTTATTGTATTCTTTAGAGTTAATTAAAACTAGCGACCAGATCCTCTCCTAGTGTAAACTGATGTCACTCCATCGACTTCAATGGAACCATGCACATTTATACCATCGGAAGAATCGGCCTGATATTTTTAAAGCTCATACAATACTCCTTGTTCTATCATTTATGGGTAAGTATTTGAAAAGAGATGTCATTCCAATGGGAAAGCAAATAATTTGGACTTCGTGTTCAATGGATTTTTAACCCTAAAAACATTTTAATTCACTAAGGCCCAGTGATACAGTGGACGCTTATGACTCGTGCACATTTCACAAGGTCTCTGCCACAGACTGTATAGTGAAAAGTCTTGGGAAAGCATCGTGTATTCCTCCTTTAATACAGTAATCCCACAGCAATCCTGGCATGGCATGGATCAAAGGGCACATTCAAGGGATGCTGAATAACTTGCTGGCTGGCTTCTCCCCTCCCCCTTCAGCAGTGTTCAAAAGGGAGCTTGATTGCCACCTTTTTGTCACTTACGGTAGCATGACACAACTACAGAAAGATATTGCAAAAAGATGAAACAAATGAATACTTCATATGGGGCAACCATAGCTCCACGCTATGGCAGAAAGCAAAATCTTGCTTCCAGCCAGTCGTTAAATGCAGCTGCTCTATTTACCTAAATTGAGCTAATTTTAGCCTCATTTCTGAAAAGCACCCAGTCACTCTAATTTTTGCCTGATGTATCTATGAAATGCTGCAAACATCAGTGGTGGTATATACAAATGAGTTACTAATAGACACCAAGTATCAGGGGGTAGCTGTGTTAGTCTGTATCAGGGGTCGGCAACCTTTCAGAAGTGATGTGCCGAGTCTTCATTTATTCACTCTAATTTAAGGTTGTGTGTGCCGGTAATACATGTTAATGTTTTTAGAAGGTCTCTTTCTATAAAAGTCTAACTAAACTATTGTTGTTGTATGTAAAGTAAATAAGATTTTTTAAATGTTTAAGAAGTTTCATTTAAAATTAAATTAAAATGCAGAGCCCCCCAGACCAGTGGCCAGGACCTGGGCAGAGGGAGTGCCACTGAAAATCAGCTCGTGTGCTGCCTTCGGCACGCATGCCATAGGTTGCCTACCCCTGGTCTGTATCCACAAAAGCAACAAAGAGTCCGGTGGCACCTTAAGACTAACAGATTTATCTGGGCATAAGCTTTCGTGGATAAAGGTGCATCTGAAGAATTGAAGGTTTTTACCCATGAAAGCTTATGCCCAAATAAATCTGTTAGTCTTTAAGGTGCCACCAGACTCCTTGTTGTTTTAATAGACACTAGATATGGGCCCCAATTCAGGGAAGCAGTAACCACATGCTTAACTTTAAGCATGTGCTTAATTCCATTGAAGTCAATAGGAATCAAGTACATGCTCCAGTGTTTTCCTGAATCAGAGGTATCCATATTGCAGGCAAGGGCTATCCAAGCTTCCCCAAACAACTCTTCCAAAAATTCTTCCACTCTGAACTGCAATACCTTTACCATTCCAGTCCTAGGACTCTCTTGGTTAAGTTTCAGACGTGCCAAACTGTGTGATAGTTTTGTGATATAGACCAGTGCTCACTAAAGATTTCAAGATTAAGGACAAAGGATTTATATTTATTTTTTCAGGCTATAGCACTGTCACTGAGACCTCTGTCCCTCTTATCACCAGTTTATCTGCCACTAAACAAATCAGTTCATTTATAATATTGATATGTATTATTTTATGTCAAAATATGTATAAAGGCTTTATTGCTGCTATGAAGAAAGGAAATACAGTCAACAAAATTAAAACGATTTCTGTAAGGTAAAAAAGTTCAGCACTCAGACAGAATTAAGTGTTCTCGTATCAATTTATTTAACAATGTTTAAATTTTTTTAAATATAGATTTAACACATTTTTACAAGTACATATACAATATAGGGTTCATTTAAATTTGCAGACAGAGAAAACCCTCTGCTGGATAGTACCATATACATGAACACTCTCATTAAACTATATACTTAAGGTAACATAACATTTATTGTGCAAAGGTCCAAATGTGAAAAGTCTAAGACTGTATAGTCAGATTTGCAGAACTAATCAGTCTCATAAATTAGTAAAAGCTTAGATTCAAGACTATAGAAGACTGAGAAAATTAAAACCATTGTAATATGCAATGTATGCTATGATTGAGACATTGCTATTTATATTTGTACCTCAAAAATGTGTACTTTAACCACAAGAATTGTTACTACTGTAAGTAGCCCCAATAGTAATTCAACAGAATCTTATTTTTACTCATCACAAGTGCACTGTCATCCTATTTAAAATAAGTAGAAATGTATTTGGATGATTTAAAATCTGTTCATTAAGAATGCCAGTAATTGGACAATATTGGGATCTCTAGAATTTGGAGTGATCCTTAATTCAAATGCAGCTGATCTACTGGACAAGTTTCGTATTTTTGAGGATGGATGAATAATGTTATGTTAGAGACGTGCCAAACAGCATAAGGTCTGTGTACTGTCATGCTATGAAATGTACCATACAGTTCCAATGATAGTCATACAGTAGCTCAGCAATTCCTTTGTACAAAAATGGTCACTGGAAAATAAAAATGATGTTTTATACAACAACTTTACACTATAACTCAGAATTCATGGTTCACAAATCAAATTCACATCAAAAGGGTCCCTTATTAATCCACAGTATAAAACATTTCAATCCAATGAGACAGTGTGTAAATTCAGTATTGCATGCATACCACTAACCCTGTTTTCAATGAAGTCAGAATTATCTTTTTACAGCCCTGTTTAAAAGTCAAACCACCTGTACATATGCATTACAAAAAGAAAACTAGACAGACAGAATAAATTATGAAACATTTTAATTTTTTTTCAAAAATTCACAAGGTAAGTTATCAATAAAGATGCTGAAAAGTACAGTCTTATAAGAACAACATCTGTAGTGCAAATGTGGACATTTAACTTATAGTTATGGCACATGTTCCAGAAGGACAATACATTACATGTAAACTTGCTAGATACAAGTGTTACCCCTGGAACGCTAAGTGATTCCTGACAACCCTGAATTGTCAGTCAGTGGGCCTGAACCCCAGCCCGTTGAAATCAACAGGAATCTTTCTATTGACTACAATGGGCTCTGAATCAGCTATTTAGTGCAAAAGGAAATTCTTCAGCATTATTGCATCATCATCATATGACCCAGCCAGAAGATGATCTTACTGTACATTACATTCACATAGCTGCAATATATCTAAACCCATTCCATACGATGAACTAACTAGAAAAGGTGGCTTTTTTTATTTTTTTTTGGTTTACTAAAACTGAACTCTTTCATTTGCAGTCCACCGCAACAAATAAATAAGTAAAGCTTTCAACCTGTAGAATCAATTTCAGTCATCTAAATGAAGTGTCAGGACACTGTCGATTTACTTCTCTGATGAAACTTAATGGATGTCATGGAAAAATAGCAGGCAAAAATAAAATACTGTGCTTTCCATGGCGGGGGGGGGGGGTAATGAAATAGCAAAGAATGTCTTCCTTTATGACTGTGACAAACTGCAGTTCCCATCCGTGCAGATGAAGTTGTGAAAGTCTGTGAATGTGATGAATAGTACAGGGTAATTCCAGCTATTGTGCTGTTTCTCTGTAACACCTAGTTCAAAGTCTCCAAAGTAGCATCAGAAATAGGATGCTACTAGTTCATCTTTAATTCAGGGGGAACTAAACTTTCTTGTGTTACACAAGGCAGCATCTATAAAGTAATGAAGAACAACAACATTAAAGCATCTTATTCGAAGAATACATTCGTTCCTGTAAAAATGCAACAATGCCTCAGAACTGCGGTTTTCACCGAAAGCAAACTCCTGCTAGCTTAAGTGGGAGTCCTGTCCAAGCAAGGCCCACAGAATTTGACTGCATTCAGTAATCTACTCATTGACTACCACAACCAGTTTGATAGCATCTTCTCTGCATTTATTTTGCTATGACGCTCGAATGTTCTTTACATAGTAACGAAAGATCTACTGCATGAAGCCAATGAGAATATCCACTTGTAAAAAAGTGGGATCTGCTTTCTGCTTCGAAGGCAAAAAACCAACATGGGATTTAATAGACCCTGCATAAATAATTCTGCTTGCATAAATGACAAAGCTTGTGACTGAAGCCATTAAAGTGCGTACTAGTGCAAACTGCCTCGTTATATTTGCAGAACGCTGAGATTTTAAAGTGTATTATTTACAGTATACTTGCTAATGTGAGCAAACATGCTCATGTAAGCTTGTGAGAGGTCAACATTTAAACCAAAGTACAGAACTCTCTCAAACCAAGTGTTTTGCTGTCATTAATATTCCTCCGCGTGCCACACATGGGTCTAACCCACGTCCACTGAAGTCAACAGAAAGACTCGCACTGACTCCAATAAGCACTGGACCTAGCCAAGAATGCATACAGATAGGCCATGATGGTCCATTATGTGTTACTGATTTCAGTAGAACAAGAAGATAAATTAATGTCCCAGAGCTTCAGTGTTGTACGAGAGCACACTTCGTTGGATGCGGCATACACCCAGGGGGAACTGAAGGGGTTAATTAGGGCAATATCACTAATCAAAATTAAGAACCCACTTGGTATTAATATTTAAGCAAATGTAAAAGTAACTATAGCCCTGGATCCTGCAAACAGCTCTCAGGGACAGCTGCTGTAGATCCTCATTAAAACAAACAGGGGTCCCCCCACAGGCAGAGCTCATTGCAGCATGAGACTGAACAGCAGAAAGAAGTCTCTTGACTTGTTGCTCTTTAGTATTTTTAGGGTCTAGATTTTGGAGAGGACGCTGCCCAGATTCTCATTTTGCTGGCACAGTGTTATGCCAACAAAAAATTGCACCATTAATGAATCACTGGTATAAAATCTCTCAATGCCTGGTCTCTGGGGCCAAACAGAAGGTAATGAAACTAGATGTCTAAGGCTTTGCCCACAGGGGGAACTTTTTACCAGCTGTAACAGAATAGTTACACTGGTACAGGACACTTTTGTTCCAAATCCACAGTTTGAGACCACCAACGAAATGCCAAGCTGCTAAGGTACAAGAGTTCACATCTAATTAATGGCTCCAAGGATGAAGACCTACTCTCCGCCCTTCACTTTTGTTAACATCTAAATATATTCATCAGGTTACAGAGTGTGTGGTTTCCACTATAAAATACTCCATGCTCGGGCACCCAAGAAATTTCTCTCTTCATCTGTTATATCACATCCCCATGTCATTTGTTATTTCCTTTTTTAGTTTAAGATTATGCATTGATAATCAAACATCTATAAATGCAAGCTCACTGAGCATACAAATCTATTTTTAAATAGTCCATTTACATTACTTTTGAGCTAACAAATATTTTTCCTGTGTATTGGAGGGGGAGGAAGCATGCTTTAAAAGCATGCAGGGTAGACCTAATTTTGCTTCCACTGCAGTCAATGGAAGTGTTACCACCGACTTCAATGGAAGCTGAGTTAGGCCTACATGGAAGACTATTGACAATCTCCCACCCTTTGTCTATTTTCTTCTTTGAATGTATACAAACACATCAGGGGTGCAGCCATGCTTCCTTGCTCATGGAGGGCCTGGTTCTGATCTCACCAACATCAGTGTAAATCAAGAAAGACCCCAGTGGAGCTACGCTGGTGTGAGAACAGGGTATGTTAAAAGGAAATCAGGTCTGCAACCTCTGGGGAGACAACTGGATACATTTATTTCACACACAGGCTCTCAAACTAGCAAGAAGGTCCGCTCAGATAGACCCCTACAGCAACACACAGCCCCGTTCACTTCAGTGGTGCTCCATATAGGCAGCAGGGTCTCCACCTATATGGAACTATTTCTGGATCAGGGTGGGATTTTTCAGAAGCATCTAGAGGAATTAGGAGCCCAGTTCCCACTGATTTTCACTCACTAGACACTTCTGAAAATCCTACCTCTGGGTCTTGCAACAATGTAGGTGTCCCTAAGCAACAGAAGGGCATGTGAATTTGATAGGAAAGACTTTCGTTACATACACTGGCATTTGGGATCAGATATAATTCTACCCTGTTTCCTGCTATTTAAAGGGACAGAACTTTAAAATCATATTACTATTTTAAAAAACCTTATTATTGCTTATAATTAAAATAGAGAATTTTCTTTATTTTCCCCTTTTTCTTATTTGGAAAGCCGGGAGATAACATGCCAGGAGATGGATGCAAGATTCACAGGATTTACATGATCTTTGGCATATTAGCTTCCAATGAGATTTTCAGAGAATATGTTATTTGATGGTCCATTGTGGAATAGTAATCTGGATTATCTACTGACCTTCTAGCACACATAAAAATGGTCTTCAGATCTTAGTGAGGAAAGTTTTTATGTGACCATGGAATACCTCTCATAGGTTGACGTAAGCTGCCTTATGTCGACCTAACTCTATAGTGTAGACCAGGCCTCAGTCTTTAAATGACTTTCTATTTGAGCTGAGAACAGCAGTTCTCTATGATTTTAGAGACTATTAGTACAACCCCTATAAAAATAGCCACTGCGTAAAGTCCTGGCCAACAATCATCCTGCTCCAAGCAGCATCTGTGGCTTGTGGAGCCCAGAGAATCTTTTTGATGCACAATACAATCCCAGAGAACTGAGTTCCGCTAACCAAGAGTTCTGATAAAATCGGGATGCATTGGTTGTAAACATTCACTATACATGATGATGAAATCTGATAAATACAAAACTAGGTCATTTTTAAACCAGCCCCAGATAACCCAGATGTGAAAATTAGAACACCTGAAATCTAAGTAATGTAGCAAATTAACACAAGGGAAAAATCATCCTGCTCCAAGCAGCATCTGTGGCTTGTGGAGCCCAGAGAATCTTTTTGATGCACAATACAATCCCAGAGAACTGAGTTCCGCTAACCAAGAGTTCTGATAAAATCGGGATGCATTGGTTGTAAACATTCACTATACATGATGATGAAATCTGATAAATACAAAACTAGGTCATTTTTAAACCAGCCCCAGATAACCCAGATGTGAAAATTAGAACACCTGAAATCTAAGTAATGTAGCAAATTAACACAAGGGAAAAATCATCCTGCTCCAAGCAGCATCTGTGGCTTGTGGAGCCCAGAGAATCTTTTTGATGCACAATACAATCCCAGAGAACTGAGTTCCGCTAACCAAGAGTTCTGATAAAATCGGGATGCATTGGTTGTAAACATTCACTATACATGATGATGAAATCTGATAAATACAAAACTAGGTCATTTTTAAACCAGCCCCAGATAACCCAGATGTGAAAATTAGAACACCTGAAATCTAAGTAATGTAGCAAATTAACACAAGGGAAAAATCATCCTGCTCCAAGCAGCATCTGTGGCTTGTGGAGCCCAGAGAATCTTTTTGATGCACAATACAATCCCAGAGAACTGAGTTCCGCTAACCAAGAGTTCTGATAAAATCGGGATGCATTGGTTGTAAACATTCACATTTATATAACCCAGTGAACAGCATCGAAAACAGCTGTAAAAATACTAGCAGCAAATTTCATTAGACAAAGGAGTTGACCGCCTTTTAGTCTGAATTATGACAAAGCTCATCAAACATTTTTAACTTTCAATAATTAACAAAGGGTCAACCTATTCAATGGAAATTTGCTGCTATATTTTTACATCTGTCGAAAGCTTTCATTTTTAAATTTCTGATGAAAAACGTACTAAGAAGGACCTGGAATACATTTGTGTGAAAATTTTTTCTTTTTTTTTTTTTTTTTTTTAAGTAGTTTGCTGCTTACTAACACTCTGTGCGTCAGTCACACACTGTTCCGAACTCTGCAGCTGGTAGACGACGTGTACGACGTTATACCTGGATAGTAAGACAAAATGTGTAGGAATGACAAGTGGTTGTAAAGGTGTTTTCTTGTAACATCGGTCTCCCCTCTAGATCTGGATACCAAGAATGATCATGGGGGAAAATACATTTTAGAATCTAGGAGTCTTTCACAGAAACCCAGTCTATTATCAACAAACTTTAACCAGTAAGCCAGTAGTCAGCTGTGAATAAAATAGTGAGGCCTAACAAAGCTGTATACGGGCTGGTCCAAAGTCCAGTGAAGTAAATGGAAAGACTCCCTTCAAAGGATTTTGGATCAGGCATGAATATCTTTTTAGAGAGTGACATGATTTTGCCTAGGTGATATTATATTTACACAGGGGACCAAACTTGCAGCAATGTGTAGACAAACCAGCCATGGAAATCCCTTAATGGCTAGACTCCATCTCTTTGCCCATCATACAGTACCAAGTGCTTTTGCAATATCTACATTTTTAAATATTTGGCATTATTTTACGAGTGCCTTCATCTTAAAAATCACAACAAATTCTCAAAATATCAACAAAATAGAGCAGCAGCTTCATATGTACTACTTTTGTAAGCTCTTGGGAGCAATTGTTTTCATACGATTAACTGTTTTTTTCTGTTGAGTTTTATATAGCCAAATCCGATACCCAAAATAAAATGCAAGCCATGGTTTATAAAAATCTGATTCCAGTCCTGAAAATATTTCATATATGTTTATCGTATGATACCTGCGACTTTGGCATTCCGAAACCTACAGTCGCCAATTACTATCTGCAAACTGTTGACCGGAATCCAGCCTTCTTTTCTTCTGTTCAGATTTTTCACCAACCTTTGAATGATAAATGTATTAGTGGAAAACATGGGCAGCTTTAGAGCAGCAAAGGATCTATTATACACAATGTTCATTATTAATTTTGAAAAGTTCCAGACATTACAGACAATACATTCAAATCAGTGGCCTTGATTCAGCAAAGCAAGTCAACGAGACTTAAGCACGTGCTTAAAGTACTTTGCTGAATCAGGATTTGGGTGTCTAAAGTAAAGCACCCACCATCGGTATTTAGGTACCATTGAACTCAATGGGCCTAATCATTCACATAAGCATTTATAGGATAGAGGCAACAAGCATTAGGCACCTGTTTTTGAAAACCTGGATCTTAATATTTCCATGTCTGTCAAATCTTTTATTTAATAATGTGTCAAAATATGGCATCTTGATCAGTTGATCTGCGTTTTGATGGTCTCAATCATGTCTGGAAATTCACTACACAATAAAATCAAATCTATTCTGTGCTAACAATAGGTAACAGTTTTTCCATTCATTTCTCCTCATGATTCCCCTGTGAGATAGGTAAGAGAGCTTATGCAACTTGTCTAAGGCCACAGAGGGATGGAGCGTCACAGTCAGGATGAGGACTTGAGAACACCTTGCACCCATCCTTTGTTCAGACTCTTTCATTTAGCCTTGTATGTCATGATTGTTCCTGAGCAGCGCAGCGCAGCATACTTGGCATTTTTACCTTTTCCCCCCTCAACTCTCATACTATATATCCAGCTGTAACAGATCCATGGTCACAACAGGAGCTCATGGTTCAGTCTTGTGGTTAAGGCACTGGACTGAGACCCAACAGATCAGGGACCGACTCCAGGCTCTGCCACTGATTTCCTGTGTGATCTTGGCCAAGTGACTTAATCTTTCTGTGCCTTAATTCCCCATCCCTAAAACAGGCCAAGACCTTTTGCTCTCAACCTCCATCCCCACAGAAGATAAAGGAGAATCTCCACTAGCTGTCACACCGTTAGAACTCACTGTGAGCCACTAGAAATCACAATGATCACAAAGACACCCGTGGGTGTGAAACTCCATCTCTAGCGTACATTCACAGTAGCCAGACTCCATGACATGGTGTCGCTAAAACTACATGCGAAGTGGTGATTGCTTAAAAAAAACCCCAAACCCTGATTTGATGCTTTGTATATTGATGTTCCTAACATTCAATTTAACGTCCCTTACAACACAACAAATGCAGATTTGGCCAGGAATTCTCAAATGGGCAATTTGTGTCTGCACATCTAGAAGCTAGTCACTGCACCCCTCCAATTCAGATTTCTCATAATAGCACAATCTCCATCCCCATGAAAATATATGAAACAATGCATGAGGGTGCAGCTTGCTTTCATACTAGGACTCAAGGGAAGACTCTGAGGGCTGACTGACAAGAGCTAGGTAACAAATCAACCTGAAAAGGAAAAGCAGCCAGACCATAGGCCAAATTACGAGAGGGCACCATGCCCTCCGAGCTAATGAGTGTAACAGTTTGACATGCAGGACATCAGATACAGTAATTTCCTAGGCAGTATTCCCAGTTGAAAATAGAAAGCCAGCTGGTCAATCCTTACCTTTCAAGCCAACTCAAAGTTTCCCCGAGCCAATGGCTCATTGGGCCAACATGCTTAAGGCAGATCAGTTTCATAGCCAACAGTACACAAGGGAGTGATGTGATTGGTATCATGTCCAACCGTCTTTGCAAACCACTGCTTTAAATAAAGCCAAAAGATGACGCTGTCGCTGTTCATTAGTTAACATTTGCAAAGCAATTTGAAGAAAAATGCCCTGTAATTGCTAAGTGCTATCATTAATTGCCCCAGAGGAACAAGACCCATACCTGAGCGGCAGAGGACAGGGGGAGGACAAAGGTAAACCAAGGTTTCAAACAGAAACATCAGGTGTTTAAAAAGGTCTTTTTCGCAAAGTGTTTGATTTTAACAAGATTCATTCAAGCTGGGAAGCGAAGGGAAACCCAATCACAGTTTCCAGATCAATAAGAATGGAATACATGGTTTGTGAGGAGTCTAAGGGGCTGGCTGTCCTGCACTCAATGGGTGTGGCTGCAGTTCAGGTAGACATAGCCGAGCTCGCTCTAATCTAGCTAGCTCAGATATGAGAACAGTGAGTCCCCCTGCCTCACAGAACCCTGGGTAATTACTCAGGTGGCTTCACTAATCTAGATGTCTAGTCAGACTGCAATAGTTTCCCATGATTGCAGTTTAGACCTGTGCTAATTCTGTAGCTTTCCAGTGGTGTACACACACTAACAAAGATACACCAGATATACTCAGCGTTAAATTGAATTGAGCATAGTTACCTTGTAGGTTCCTGGAGATAAGGTAAAAGAAATCTAAAATACTTACCATTGCCCTTCCCTGTCCTCGTGCAGAAGTTCAATTACATCCCCGTTTTTAACCAGCAGGTCCTCCGAGCCTCTTTTTTTGCAGTCTGCTAGGGCTTTATATCTTCCTGGAGACTAACGTTAAAAAAAATAAAAATTACTTCACAAGAACTCTGTTCCACAACACGGTGTAATTAATTTTTTTAGCAGTCTTTATTCCTGGCTGCTGTGGGGAAAGTGGTACCCTTCTTGGCTTATGTATAATAAGAAGCAATCATGCAACAATGTTGGAGATAAGTATTCACATGCAACTTGCTTTCTTAACACTTCTATAAACACATTTTTATCTACAAAAGACAACTACTGTAATACGTGCAGCAACTGATAACAAGCTACTAAAATCAAATTAAGTGGTGCTGAGAACTACTTTTTTCCTTCTTCCTGAATCCAGTTAGTAGCTAGAAGAAAAATTATGCTTTTTTCTTCTGGTACTGTTGCGACTTCCGTGTCTTATTTTTTTTCTGTACATCAAGTGAACATTTATGGCGCTAGTGCTGCAAGTTGTAGAGAGCGCTCGAATGTCCTTTAGATATTGATGCAGTTAGAGGTCCTGATCTCAGGCGGTGCTCTGTTCCCCTTGACTAGCACTCACACAATAGGAAAAAAAATTGCTAAGGACAGATTGAATCCTCCCACCCAAATGCTGCTTGGAAAAAAAAGCTTCCACCTCTGGTTTTCTGTATTGCTTTGGACTATTTTTTTTTCATGTATGATATGTTTCCAGAGTCAAGAACTTAGCAAGTCTATGCTGAGCTGCAATGTTTTTCCCTTAAGATGACCTGACAGGTTTTTGAGGTTCTTCAGCTCAGCTTGGCTTATCAGGAAGTAACTTATCTGCATCCTCAGCTTTTCACTCTTATAGATAATCAAATGTTCTTCCTTCTTGGTGAAAAGTGCATGAATGACTACCAAATCAGATGTCTGGGTGCACTGTAAGCTAGTTCCCCTTCCTTGTTCTTGCGTCCAAATCCATGGCTGCTATGGTACATTTGGAAGCATTTACTCTCTCTCCCCAGTGACCATTAAGGTCAGCTCCAATTATGACTTTTCATTCTTTATCGCTTTCTGCGCAACAGTGTCCATTTTCCCCAGAAATCACTTTTCTTGTTGGCCACATCCCACTTAGGGTTCATATGCACATGTAACATTTAGGGGGGCATTTTCAAGAGCTAGCTTAACCAAAATTTATCCAATATACAGAGACGAGGTGGTTGAGGTCATATCTTTTATTAGAGCAACTTCTGTTGGTGAGAGAGACAAGCTTTCAAGAGCTCTTCAGGTCACCAACAGATAAAAGATATGACCTCATCCACCTTGTCTCTCTAATATCGTGGGCCCACCCCGGCTACAGCACTGCATATACCAATACACAAAAGGCATAAGCAAATACAGATTTTAACAAAAAGAGAAGTCTTATAGTGGATATCCTCAGATACACTATTTAGTGCCCTTGAAATAAAGCATTTTTATATGCATCACTAACCAACTGGCTCCCATCTTCTTCTTCTGTGTCTGAGCAATTAGAAAGGTAATTGTTGCTGGACCAGTCCTCAAGCCCTTCACAGATTTCCACAGATTGAGACATTCTAGACCAGCCTGCAAGAAAATACGTTACTTAGGGCCTTAGTTTAAATAACGGATATATTTTTCAGCTGTTGGTTTGGAATATAACACACTGAGGTGTAACATTATGCACTCAAAGATCTTGCAAACTTGTACATACTTTGGTTTGGCTTGTTCTGTGGTGATGAGCTGATACTATCCAACATTATAGGACTGGTGCGTTCAGAATCATTTTCTTCTGAGCTTATGGAGGCTCTATGCTGCTTTCTGAAATGTATAAAAGAAATATGTCATTGTTTTAATTTTCAAATATTGGTGATGTTTGTTCAGTTTGGGAAACCAAGGATCTAAGCAGGTACTTCAAGGTGCTTTTGAATACATCAATGATTATAGTGGCATATAATCTCGATGTCTGTATTGGTTCAGCGTGGGGGATGGGGAGGGGGAGACAAACACTGCTAAAGCAATTGCTTCTCCAAGTGCAAGCACCATATTAGCTGCAGATTTCTTCAGACCTACACCCTACCTGCTGAGATTATAGGAAATGCCCTTCTGCATGCAAAACTCAGAGTTGTTATTTCAACAGGAGTTCTGTGCACCAATCAATATGGACTTCCTGTCGACGTTTTAAACAGAGGGTGAGATTCTGTGCTGTGCCTCTAAGAAGCACAGCACAGAATTCACAGCTCAAGGGAGGGAGGTTGGCTTTAAGCCACTCTGGGTGCCTTTCTAACCTATGGCAGCTTGTTCAACACTTCCCAGAACCACCGCAGCACTGCATGCTGTAGCTTCATCCCCAACACTCCCCTCCTGCCACCAGCTGCATTCCTATGCCAGGGCTTGCAAGGAGGTCCCTTATGGCTGTTTTCCACTGTGCTGCACCAGTGGAATCCTCTCTGGCTGGATATGGGGCTTTTAGGGCCCTTCTTCACTTTTCCAGCCCTTTTGTATGGCATAAGGGGGCCAGAGTGGGGGAGAAGAGCTCATCCAGAGTGCCCAAAAGGCTCTGGATCTGCAGATGTATTTTAAATAGAGAACATTGATAATTTTTTTTTTGTCCAAATCTGTCGAGCTCATCTGACTTACCCATCACTCAGCTGAGGGGAAAGTTGGATCTGGTCTGTAAACAAAACGGATGGTTTCTTCTCAACTGTGAGTAGGTTGCAAATATTATGTTAGTTTAATGTCATTTGTTAAATCACTCAGAGCCATCACCCACTCAAAACAGACAAAGTGTTATTTCAAACATCAGACTTCTTTGCACAAATCAGTGCCCTATGTTTTTTTAAGGCAAAGTAGAACCTCATAAATTTGCACTTATAACTGCAGATTAGGTGGATTACCAACTGTAAGCATGCAAGTAAATCCATTAAAGTCAGGGATTACTCGTGTACCTAAAATGAGGCAGGTGCTGAAGTACCTTGCTGAATAAGGGCCTAAAAGAACAAATATGAAATTTAAAAATATCAAGATGCTGACATCAAAAAAGGATAATGCTGATTTATTTTCCACAAGAGTAATTTGCCTTTACTTATAATAATATTGCCCATTATGCTCGTATACGTACTATAATATTTTTCTTAAAAGTAATGAAGTATCAGTAACAGGAGTCGTCAGCTATTTGACCTTTTGCGAAAAGCGGAGAGAAGCTGCTATTTCTCTGCTGAGAATGACTGGGTTTGCAGATTAGCAATGTGAGCATCAGAAAGGTTCTACTGTAGTGAACACCATCAGGAAATGGTTCAAATGTACCTTTTATAAACTCCTGCTGCTTGAACAAAATTTTTCTCATTTCACTTAACCACACCATCTTCACATCTACTGTTGGGGCCTGAAAGAGGAGAACAATTTGAAATTTGCTTTTATGAATCCCCCATTATAAAAATGAGTTGCGCCTCAGTTATCTAAACTGTAATTATCCAAAAATCCTTATTATCCAGAACAAGGTTATAGCCTCTGATGACTATTAATTATATTGAAAATGTTCCTGAGTCTCCAAAATTATTTAAACTTCTCCATTACATTCAGATAGCAAAGGTTGTACTGTAAATGGAAATCACGTAGCACTCATCACAGAACAAGGGGTGCAGTCAAAAGTAACTCTTTCTCCAAAACACCCAAAGGCAAAACCTGCTTATGAATATCAGCTCCCACATTTCAGTGTGAAAAACGGACCTGGTTCAGAATTCTAAGGCAATACCATACACATTTCAAAATGCCAAGCTTCAATGTCTTTACAACTGGATTTTCAAGTAAATATAAAGCTAACCAAATGTTTCCTTTCAAAATTTTTGTTTAAATAATGGCCAGAAACCCCCTCAAAAGATCTAGGAAGAGATGTGGTCAGGCCAGGAGCGCTTGTTTTATAGATGAGCTGTAAGCTTCTGAAAATACCAATTTCTGGTGCAAACAACACCACAGCCTAACACATAGCATGGAAAGCAGATCTGTTACGCAACAGCAATGGTGCATTTCTCACACATTTATTAAATAATGTAGCGTTCCATGACCTCATTCATAAAAACCACTGAATAGATTAACTAATGTCCAACGCTGGGTTTGAACAGGAACGAAACGCTCTGTTTCCAGTTAGCAATCCAGTCTTCTCCTTAGAGTACTTTTATAATTATGGATTTGCTCCCTGTGATCAGACATAACGATGTCTCCACTACTCGACCTACACACCCATAGATATTACAGCTGGAAATATAGGTTGAAATCCTATGAAATCATTGAGAGTTTTGCCACTGACTTCAATGCAGCCAGGATCTCACCGAGCGTGTTAATAAAATTCTCTTAAAATACAGATAAAAAGTTTGGAAGAAAGATGTGTCACATCTTGCAGTGACATTTTGGTGCGATTGTGCGTTTTGGAAGGGCTATCGATTAAAGGTGGCTGGGAAACAGACTTGTAGAAGCAACTCATTTGCTGAAACATCCTTAGTTTCCAGGGCTGGCCTTACCATGAGGCAAACTGAGGCGGCCGCCTCAGGTGCCAGACTGCGGGGCGGGAGATGGTGGAGTGCTGTGCTGGAGGAAGGAGGGCACAAGAAACATAATGGGCAGTTAGGAGAAAAGGGGAGAGGGAATAACAGAAACCAGTAGGAGCTGCAGGGAGAGAGAGGAGGAGGAGCCTCTGATGTACCTCTCTAGCACTCCCAGGAGCCTGGACTGATTTAACACCAGCTTCTCAAGGAGCTTCCTGTTTCCTACTGCTTCCCTGAACCCACTTGAGGAGAACAGGCAGTCAGCTGAAGTAGTAGGAGCCGGTTAGGCTCTTAAGATGCTGATATCTTCCCTCACTCAGGCCCTGCTAGCCTGCTAATTTGTCCCCTTTAACTGAGTGTTGAGAGCCACTACAGCTGGCACAGAACAGCAGTCATGAGTGAAACAAGAAAACGCCCCTCTGGGGCAGCATTCAGAAAAAGAAAGAAAGCAAAGGAAGCTTTTCTATCTAAGCAGGAAGGAGCTCTCCTGAGATACAGAGACATAAATGTTCACAGTGAGCCTTTCGGCCCCATTGAGGATGTGAGTGGTGAGGAGATGCCTGATCTTCCATTTAGTCAGAGTTCAGGTGACCTGGCAGCATCCATATCTCCATCTCAAATGAATGTAATCATGCACATTCCTGAAGGAAAGTGTAGATCAGAGAAGAGTGTAGTGGAGACGGAAGAAACAGCTGCTGCTGAGTTTAGTTCCTTAGGTCCAGATGATCTGGGACTGTGGACCCACTTGAGTAGTAGCCCGAGGAACTTCCTTGTACCGCATGGGCCATTGCAAGTGAAAAACTTCATGTTCCCCAAAGACAATGAAAATAGAAGTTTCCATCCAACACATTACTGGTGACAAAGTGGAGAGGCCATCACTTATGTACTCAAAAACCCAGAATGCTGCATACTGTTTTTGTTGCAAACTCATCATTGCAGGGACATTTTCACCAGGTTCCGTTGTTAATACAAAATGCACCAGTCATTTGTTCCATATGGCTGACGTCAGGTGTGCAGTCCAGAATAACAGAGTAATATTTTGCTGACTTTCAGATCTGCCACAATCTTTTGACTTTTGTTGCCAGTAACTGTATGATCTCATTTCGTTTTTCCAAGGTAGTGGTATGTGTACATTTCTTGGGTGGTGACCCTTCTTAGATGCTCCTGGAGTACAGCATCAAACTCAGCCATCAACTCCACAGTTTTAAGGAAGTTTCCATTGTTTGGCACATACAGCTGATCTGAAGTGCCACGCAGTGCTAGGTTTTGGGTAGCAAGCATTCTCACAATGGCAATGAGCCTTTTCAGAACATTTTGCCAGTAAAGAGACTCTGATGCAATCTTCTCTTGATGCTGATCATCTCTGGTGGCCTTTAACCTTAGTCTCATCTCAAGCTCTTTCCACCTATGGAATGCTCTCTGGTGATTTGCTGCCTTCTCATGGCATACCAGATTTCTAGCCAGATTTTTCCAGTATCCTAGGCAGTTTATGTTCTTAATCTTGAGCATGGCCCAGTGCAGATGCCACTAAACAAAGGCAGCATAAGAACCTATTCTATTAATCTACTGGATCATTATCAGGCTAATAGAGCAGCGAGGGAGCTGAACAGAAATGGGTCCATGTGCCAGCCAGAGTTCCCAGTTTACAAAAGAGACAGACAATTCTCAGCTGGATGTCCACCAGTTTAAACAGCACTATGAGGACAAAAAAACAAACATGGCATTTTAAAAATCACACACCTGAACAACATACACCTCTTCTCGTCCGCTGTACCAGATCTCAAATTTTCGATGATCCCCTTTCACGTTTTCAGTGATTCCAACTGCATTCATCTGTTTTAAAAGAATCACATGCACTTTTATTCTAATCTGAAAACCAAATGTCTTTTAGACCTTTACCATGAATTCACACATTGTGTTCATCTTAAACAATCCCCTAGTTCCCACCCTAAATTAACAAAGTTCACCAAAAAATGTTTATTTTCAGTAGTGATTGAAAATGGTTATCTACAGTTGTTCATGCTGTTTTGCTAGACTGTTTGTAACATCTATAGAAGGTTTCTTGGAGCTAGCAGTGCCTTCTGGGGACTTTCCATAACATTCATGGATCAGTGGGAGTGATTTAGAAGCGGGACCATAGGCCTGAGTCTCAGGCCTTCTCCACAGTTTGTGTATCAACTTCCTACAGAGGAGAAGATTTAAAATAACCGCAACCCGTTCCTAATTTCAGACACAGCATCCAAGTTTCAGCACAGTTCTGCTTTTCACCCAGGTCTACCATTAAAGATCAACATTTCTGAGAGACAGGGTTGTACAACTTAATCTGCCTTGGGCAGCAGGCTCCCAGAGCTCCGGCTGGGAGAGCTCAGCAACTCTGAAAATCAGGCCAAAAGCTGGGCAACCAAAACCACTTTTGGTAATTTGGCTGGAGGTGACCAAGGCACAAAGAGATCCTGTGGCTTGTATAAAGACAAACAGAGCCAGTGACTCAACTAGGATTAAAACCCTAGAAGGTCCAGCCACCAAGGAAGCCGTTGTCCTACTTCTTAAACATACCACCAGATTACTGCCTCGCCAGCAAAAGATACTAAGCAGTATTTTAATACTGGGCTTATTCCTCTAAAGTAAGTGCATTAACATGTTTCTTGATCACTTTTACAGCACAAAGTGCAAGGTATTGACAGCTAATAATTAGATGGTCAAAAGGGGGAAACATTATTGCAATGTAGTGTTTCAAACCAGCTCTAGTAATGATGTATTTTGTTGCATACATCACACACACAGAGCTTTCTGTCTGAATGAAAGAGACAATATACAAATTAGGCCACTTGGCTAAACCTTCTGTTCCTATGTGTTTTTTAAATGTTGGCACCATTATCTGTAACTATGAAAGTTGTCCTCAAGAAAATAAGAAGCAAGTTGCTAATTAGCTTTCTTAGTTTCCGCAGGCGATTTCCAAACCCTTTTGGGTATAAATACCCAGAGTTCACTGTGAACTTCTGAGAACGCATTTACCCAGGATAATGCTGCCAAAAGCCAAATCTAGCTCCATTTTTTTTTATAATAAAATACTACAAGGGCTGAGAATTTTTGTTCCAAATGATTCAATTTCTATTATTTGTGCAAATTTTGGCATAGGGATTTGCAAGGTTGTTTTTTTTCTTTTCTTTTTTTTTTTTAAACGAATGATCTCAGCGTTACCAATACATCATTAAGATGCCACAAGTGATGGTCTAGAAGATTATATACTACTGGAATCAGGAACAAAGTAGCCAGGAGTAAGTTACTGTAATAGTCTTAAACCAACTCTTCTCAGAAAAGTACTGTATCTGCAGGCATTTAAAATTATTATCCCAAGTCTTACAGATATACAGCTCTCAAATGAAGTTACTCTGATAGATTTCTCAGTTCCACAGCTTCCACTAAATAGATTCCTAAACTATACATCTCTGAAAAACATTCTTCCTGAGCAAAAAAATGATTCGATACTGTCACTAATCAAACAAATCCAGGGCTTCAGAAACACAGTTCTGTCCCTCATGCCACCAATATGGAAAAGAAAATAATTCTTTTATCACAAATCACTCGGCTCTGCAGCTCAACAGCTGGAAAGTGAAGCAGATCCAGACAAATGTTAAGACTGGCTGAACCCTGGATTTTCTCCTTTGAACAAGGATTCCCCATGCAGCCACTCTGGGATCTATAAAAGCACTTAGGAACTTTTCCTACAAGGAAAGAGAAGCTCTCGAGAAACAAAAAGATGATGTTTGGAAAAACAAACAAATATTGAAATAAATGGCCCGGTATTTATTGGTCTCCCATTGCAATTGCTAATGTGCCTATGAGCTGAACAGACTTGAGAGAGCATAACATACGTAAAGAGATTCTGAACAGAGTGAGGACCTAACTCTCCAAGCCCATCCAAGTCAATGGGAGTTCCATACCTGAAGGGTTATCCTCTAAATCAAGGGTTGGCAACCTCTGGCACACGGCTCGCCAGGGTAAGCACCCTGGCAGGCTGGGCCAGTTTGTTTACCTGCTGCATCTGTAGGTCCAGCCGATCGTGGCTCCCACTGGCCGCGGTTCACCGTTCCAGGCAAATGGGGGTGGCGGGAAGCAGCAGCCAGCACATCCCTCGGCCCGTGCTGCTTCCCGCCACCCCCAGTGGCCCAGAGTGGTGAACCGCAGCCATTGGGAGCCACGATCGGCCAAACCAGTAGACGCGGCTGGTAAACAAACTGGCCCAGCTCGCCAGGGTGTTTACCCTGGCGAGCCGTGTGCCAAAGGTAGCTGACCCCTGCTCTAAATACAGATTTGTTCAGCTCTAAAACACACACACACACACACACACACAATTATTATTAGTCACTAGAGGCTGGGCACTGTGCTGGCCAGAGGAGAACATGGCCCCTACCTAGAGAAGCTTATCACATGGAATGCACTGGGAGGCCCATGGAAAGAGTCCATCTTAACGGAGTGGGCGTTTTCAGTATAATAGGAAAGCGATAGCATTTTCACTGATAATGGTTAGCACTTGGGGGCATCATGGAAGCTGGAGCACAATGGGCCCTAAGACAGACAGGAAACAGGAGAATGATAGATTGGGGTTTCTCTGACCTCTGCTGACAGCAGGGTCTGTAGGTGCCTTGGGATAGCTGTTTACACCACTTGAGTTCTGTTCTCTGCTATTTTTTATTGAAACTTACCTTTTTAGTAGCAACTAATCCTTGCCAAAGGAGGAAGGGTAGCGAGAGAGGAAGAGGAGTTGTCTATTTACCTTCCCAACTACACAATTGAGAAGTCAGGTGATTAGCAGCCATTGCTCAGACATTTCCAGGAATCAGAGGGTGCAAGAGCAGGGTGATCTGGTCTGTCCTAAGAACAGATTCCAGAAAAGGCATGGCCTTGCTGTCTTCTTGCCTCAGCAGGGACTGGTATTACCAGGAGGCCTCAAAGCCTTGGCAGTGATTGAGAAGCTTGGGATGATACCTCATTATCCCCATTGGCTTTCAGACAGAGCTTTAATTCAGCAGGATTACATGGCTGGACTACAATTTCATTGATGCTTAAGAGAAGGAGCGGACTCATGTTTCCCAAAAGCACATCCCTGTCCCTCATGCATGGCTTGCCCAGGGCATAATTTCACTGACAAGTGTCATCTGATCTTTGAAATGAAAGATTTCCCTGTGATTCTAATTTGGGGTGTTGCCCATTCTGTGCTTGGAGAACAAGGGACTTTGTGGCTTTTTAAAATCAGAAAAGATTCTTTCATTAGGCTGGCAGTAATGGTATGTACATCATGACTATTAATAGCTGAGAACTATTGTCTATTAGATAAATAATACTTTCCCAATTCTGAAAACTGCCTGTTTATTACATAAATGCAATTTCCCGTCGTTACTAAGTTTTCCTTACTTTCAAAAAATGCTTAAAACTGTATGAAGAGGTTTTATCATATCCATCTCCATGCTCCTCTCTCTTCTTACAAAACACCAGGGCTTTCTCATACAGGAACAGGTGTCTCTGCATTGGTTTGAACCTGGCAAGATCCTTCATTTTTGTAGGGCCTTTCCGGTGTCCTGCCCAAACACTGAACGATCCTTGCATCAATACTTTTCCAAGTTCACTCAAGTCCCCCTGGTAATAACACAGCAAATAAATAATCACCAGTCAAAAATTTAAAACATGCCTTGTAACAGGGTGGTCTGTTCCCTTTAAAGGCAGGTCCCAAGGCGTGGTTGCTCTGAGAATAGGTCTCCCTGGAAGGATCAGCAGACCAAGCTGGAATGGGGGCCAATTGCCAGAAGTGACGCACAGACCAAGGAAGGAGGGCTGTAGTTACCCTGTTCCAAGGGGAAGAGTTTACTCTGGGGGAAGAACTGGGAAGCCGTGGAAACTTCTCAGGAGTGATGCACAGCCCAGGAAAGAGGGCTGTGAATACCCTGTTCAAAGTTAACCAAGGGGTGGGGAGTAATTTGAACCCAGTTTGAACCTAGGAAATACCCCAGGGGAAGGACTTTCTGGAGAAGCCAGGGTCTGGAGTGGGACCAGCAGAGCCTCCCTGCTTAGGGGGAACAAGAAACCATGACCTGAAGCCTCAGGAAGAACAAGGGTTTGAGCCCGAAAGGGTCCAAAGGAATGGGGTTTCAGGAGGATTTAATAAATTAGACCCCCAAGAGGGTTCTCTGCGCCTTGAAGTCTTTAAATCATGATCTGAGGACTTCAGTGGCTCAGAGACAGGTTTGATACAGGAGTGGGTGGGTGAGATTCTGTGGCCTACATTGTGCAGGAGGTAAGACTAGATGATCATAATGGTCCCTTCTGACCTTAAAGTCTATGATTCTATGAAATTTTCTGAAAAAGCCCTGACAGTGGGTGAGTTATTCGGTGAACCAGGAGGGAAATGGAGATTGTGTTACAAAGTGGCTTTGCTCTGGGAGTGCACCTGCAACATGCCCTTTGCATGTATACAAAAAAAGAAAGTGTTTACCCAACTAATGCAATTAGAGAAAAGATCGACACCCGGAAGAGTTTTCCCATCCTATTAATTTTGTAACTGTCTTGTCTACTATACTTTTTATCATCATATTTATTCACGTTAGAGTCTATTCATTCCCTGTCTGTTTGGACTCTACACTTTCCCATTGAGATGCCCAGAACTTTGGAGTAAAAGGTTTTTTATTACCCAGATGTACTTACATCATATCCTGTTATTGAAATTTGATGCATAGAGTCATTGACTGATTTTAGTAAATCCAACATTGCAACCAGAGCTTCTTGCAACTCTTTAACTCCATCACAGCTTGTGCTGTATTTTAGCAACTCCTATAATTAGAAATCAAAGGCTGTGTATTTTCACATGAAATTGCAATAGTTCAGACGCCAGTGTATCTTATTTTGTATCTTGGGGGAAAACGGAACATTTAAAATACATTCACTGTTGTATGGAAAATGTGTTACATAAGCTCCACATTCACACACAGCTTTTTTTCTCGGCTTCATTAAAGACAGTGAGTGTTGGTTCAGGGAGGTCATATTCAACTAACCTCCCAGAGTTCTTTGAAGATATTGCTGCTGTGATAAATGAAGGACATGGAACCGAGACAGTAGGTTTCACACATCAGAGAATAATATTCTAGGAAAAGAGAGTCACAGAACAGCGGCTAAAATAAGATACCTCACAGTAGACTATCCTAACAGTGGGAGACCCCGGATGACTATAGATGAAACCCTTTAACAATGGACAGAGGCAGTAAGTGAGTAACCAAGGTGTCAGTGTTTAGAAATTGTATTATCCATAATATATACACATACAAAGTTACATTATATAGCCGATCTCTTTCTCTGTTATAACTTTGCATGTACATCCCCCCACCCTGAGAGGAAAGATGGTCCAGTAGTTAGGGTGCTAGCTTGGCCCTTGGAAGACTTGGGTTCATTTGCCTGCTCTTCCATAGACTTCCTGTGTGACCATGGACAAGTCACTTAGTGTCTCTGTGCCTCAGTTCCCCATCTGTAAAATAGGGACCACGGCCTTTCCCTGTGTTGCAAGAACAAATACGCTAAAGTCTGTGAGGCGCTCAGCTAGGATGGTGATGGCTACTACAGAAATACCTAAGAAGAAGTAGACACGCCAATGTGGTAAATTGCATTTATCATGTTCCTTTGACCATCGTGTCTACTCATAGTTCCATTTCCTGCAGGATTCTTTCATTCCATATCACTAAGCAGATTCAAGCAACCTCCTAAAGAGAACTTGTGACAAATATTTGTTTCCTCCTCCAATATGGAATTTCCCCTCCCTATAGAATTTCTCAGTTTTGAAGCCAAAGCTAAGCCCTATTCAGATATGAGCCTATCACAGGTTTAAAGGTAAAGGTTAAGGGGCTGGGGAGAGGGAGATATTGGGCTGGTGGCTTTGTTCACGCTGTGTAAAGCATTCCTGACAGTAAAATAAATACAGGTATTTGGGGTTTTTCTTCCTGATTTCTGGTTTAGAAAGTCAGGTCTTGTCTACCTTGGAAAGCTGGAGAACTAAGATACCAAGGAAGCAAAACCTGATTCATTAAAAGGAGGAGTCAATTTTAACATTATTTAGTAAAGAACACTCAGGCAAAAAGCTCGTTTTGTTAAATATTCTGCATTTATGTCTGTTCAACTAAGGGCTGAAAAAGATCCCAGTCTACACTTCTAGGTCATCCAACAAAAATAAGGAAGATAAGACTCGATATTCTGGATATGTCTAAGGTTAAAAAACCTAAGCAACTCCTTCCCCTTTATTCAAATGGTCAGGCCTTCTTCAGATATCACAACGATGCTCTGCATGAGGGCTTAATGACCGCTGCAATTTTAGAAATGATCCAGTAAGTCACCAACCACGTAAGTGAAGAGAATAGCATACAAGTCTGCAATTCTGTTCCTGAATAAGTTGCTAAGAGGTGCATTAATAACAAGATATTCTCAAACTTTGGTAGTATAGTGCTTTGAATGTTGCCCTCAGTATGCGTCAGACATCAAAGAGAATTTAAAACTCTCCAACAGCCACCAGCAATGTCCCAGATTTAAGGCCTAAGCATTCTGGGTGATGGCTAGTGAATATCCATTAGTCTAGACCGCCCCTCAGTTTTTTATGCTTTAAAAGAAGACATATGAATACCTTCAAAAGCAACTGGTATTTTGTCAAACGTTGTACTGGTTTGAGCAAATAGGAATCCAGCCCAAGTCTGTGTTCTAATTTTCTTTGGCATTCCTGTACCAAAGAAATAGTATAAAGTAAACATGCAGACAAATGTATAACAAGATCCAACAGATGAAAGTTGAAACCAGTCAAATTTTGACGAGAAATAAAGCACAATTTTTTAATAGTGAGAGTATCAACCATTGGGACAAGTTACCAAGGATTGCGCAGGTTTTTCCATCGTTGACAAGTTTTCAATCAAAACTGGATTTTTTAAAGATATGCCCTAGTTCAATCAGGAATTATTGTAGTGAAGTTCTCTGGCCTGTGTTACACAGGTGGTCAGACCATATGACCACAATGGTTCTATCCAGCCTTGAAATCTATGAATAGGATGCACAATAATTTTCTATTCTACACGCCATATGTTCAAGTAACTGTGGTTGATATTAATGGGGGATATCCCATATGTATAAAATGGGGAATAAGGTTGCAATGCTAAGGACATGAATGCTGCATTATGCAAAAATAATTCATGTATGCTTTGCCCATGAATAATTAGCATACCCGGAAGAAGGTGCTTTCTGAACACTGCCTCCATAGAGATTCCGACCGGGGTTTGTTCTGACAATATTTTTCATACATCTGAAAATCTTCTCGCTGCAAGAAGAATAAATAAATCAATTTTAAAGTACATGCACTCTAGAACTTCTTACTTTATGACAACTGTAAGGTAGAATAAGGTGAGCACCAAATGCCCTTCTTAGCTTCTATTTCACTTGCAGATTAGAAGAATACATATTTAAAATAAAACAGCCAGCTAGATGGGAAATGAGTCACTCCCTAAAATTAGGAGATCTACACAGTAGATAGGCCTGTTGCCATGCCTGCTGCTTTTCCCCCTATGTTGCTGGACATGTGAGCACAATACATTTTTTGCTCAGTTGCTCTGCTTGCTCCCCTGGACCTGAAGAAGAGCTCTGTATAGCTCAAAAGTTTGTACCTTCCACCAACACACGTTGGCCAAGTAAAAGATATTACCTCATCTACCTTGTCTCTCTCCCATAAATACAGTGTCCAGCGGTTGCTATTTCATATAGGAAGCATCAAGTTGAGGAATGCTAAGTATCAGGGGGAAAATGCAGCTTACAAAGTCTGTTCTAAATACGACAATTGATTCACTAACCCTTTCCAGGAAACAAAGCCCCACTCGCTCTGGGGCTCCAACACAGCTTTCCAGATTGTGTAGGAAAATTCTGAAAGAGGTTAAGGGAGAGACACAATGTGACTGTGAATGCAACAGCACCTGAGCAGTCAGTTTGTAGGGGAACTAATAAAGAAAGGGAATATACAGCTAGTTACCTACTTGTTATGGAAGTCATATATCTCTGGCATATTCCCAAAGAGAACATCCTCTCTGTTTCTCAGGGCAGGTGGCATGAGAATAACCATTGCTGGATTATCCATTTCAGCCCTGTAGCCCTGTAGGACACAGCAGGTATTCATGATTAGGACTGTATAAGCCTGGTTTATTGCCATATTAAAGACTAGATGGAAAGATATAAGACTATAGGTTCAATAAAATGTAGGTTGTTACAAAATCCTACTTTCCTTTTATTTCCTTTTTTAGTCTCCACATCTTCTCGATTTCTCCTATTTTTTTCTTTGAATTCCCCTCACCCTCAGAGGTTGAATAATAGTGACATTTGTCTGATGGGGAGAGCTTCACATGGCATGGTTGTTTCATCAGACAGCACGGGGAAGAAACGACAGAGCAACATGAGCTGTTCCTGCACCTAGGGGTTGAATGTGATGCTTGTGCTCAGCATTATTCCCTGTATGTAACAGGGCAAGGAGACCAGGACCAAATCTGGGAACAGAATTCAGAGCCCTCACATGGAAGAAAATTGCTCTACAGTTAGGGATTCAGATTGCCCTCTCATTTACATATACACATGTATGGCTTTGGTCTGTGTTTACATATTATGTAACAGTTGATTTTTGAAACTTTTAGATATACAATGGGATAAGGAAAGTACACACACACACACCCACACACACACACACCCACTAAAACACTGTTTACTTCGGAGACATGCTGCATTTTGATAAGACAAACTGCCGTTAGCATCTCTCTACAGTACAACTCAGGGAGAGGTCCTAGAGGAATATTTCTCTTGGTTACCCATCTGCTGTTATGACTGCAAGACACATCGCTGACAACTTGTTAACTGGAAAACAATTAAAGATACTCTCACAAGGTCTGATGTGGTGGGAAATTTGTAACAAAGCAAAAGACTGCTAGATATCAAACATCATCATCAACGGGCTTTTTTGCTGTTCAACAATACACTCTTGGAACACCAGATCCCTTTCTCCTTGATTCCTGCTGCCTAAGGGTTTTTTCCCCTCTGCTACAGCATCTGCCCCTTGAAATCAACTGCATTTTCCAAAAGGGAATCTGTGCTAGGTAACCTGACAGTGGCATAAGGGATATTATTGTACTATAAATTGTTATATTTTATTAGTAAATTAAAGTATAGCACTCTACGTTAAGGTCACATTAGAACACCACTGCAAAAAATATTTATCCAGTTGTGTAATCCCTGGAGAGAGACAACAACTTCAAGGAGAACTAACACAAAAGAAATGGCTCAGGAAAAATGAACTGGGCAGAGCTTTGGACCGCCCCTGTTTTTGTCTCTTTGCTTGATATATAATTTTTTTGTGACAAGGATGATAAGCAGCCAGCCTCAGGGACAGCTTCTAACTGCGGGTGCGGACACATGTGGCTTCCGCAGAACTCAATGCATGCTACACACCACTGATGACAACATGTGACTCATATAATGGATCTAGTCAAACAGTTAGGAATAATGAATTCAGTAATATATAACTTCACCTACATCAGCTTTGAAATGTGTGTCTTTTGCATAATTGCTTATTAGCAATGCTGGCATATCTTACATTAAATATGAATGTACTACTGACTTTAAGATGCAGCAGGAACATAAATCTTGAATCAGTTTAATGGAAATCAATCATTTCAGTTTTAATCACCAATACCGGGCCTTGCTATATAAAATGCCATGTCTCGAGAAGAAATGGATGTTTTCAGAGAAGTGTGGGGGTGGGAGAAGAGAGAAGATTTCAATCTATCAAGCCAGTATATTATATTATATACACATACATACACATTCATGTATTTGTGCATACGATCAAATTGCAGCTTATTCTGTATATTTCCTCTCCAACCAATGATAAAACTAGTTACCAAGACATATGTTTGTGAACAGAAGGTCTCACCAAATTATAGAGTAAAAGCTTGTATTGACACATACTGTGCACATGTTGTCTGAATCAAAATGATGAGAGAAAAATTCAAGATCATCCAGGATATGACAGCAAAGTAGAAATTGACCAAATCACATTTTTGTTTAATTGGCCAGATGCCTTTCAGAAAACACATCAGAGAGCAGTCACGAGGAATTTTTAAGTAACTCACCATCAAAACGGTGAACAGCTCCTCTACGTACACTCTCTCTGTTTCTATTAGCTCGTTTATGACATGGCTGAAATAAAAACAAACATAATCAGAAACGCTCCATCTATGTTTGCAGGGTTGAGCCATTGTATTTCAATTTCACGGTAAATATGCCTGAAATTAGCCACGCTTTAACAATTAGGGGCAGTATGAGTACAGATGCAGTAGGACAGGTAATGAGTAACAGCTTAAATCCATCTCACATCAAAGGGCCATATACACCTTAAATGCAGAATTAAGGGTTTTGTTTAGGCCCTTTGCTGTTTATGTGCATTTTATTTATACTTGGTGAATTCCGAGTGACCATTTAACCACCTGCATGCCTGTATTTTATTGTAAACACCAACTTGGTTGTGTAACAAACCATTAATTTTAATGGGTCCACTTTCTATCAATACAAGTATAACATCCAAACAGATTACTACATAAGAACTCCACTTTCTCCTCACTACACATCAAATAATTGGCTGTTCTTAACAAATTTCACTAAAGGATCATTTTCTTAACTGTGTTTTGAGGGGAATTACTATGCTAAAATTCAGACAAGGTTCATTTAAGCTTAAAAAAATAGCACCACGTTTTAGCCTTGAAAAAGGATTTTGAACTTCTTAGGCTCTCTCCCCATGTTTCCCTAAATGCTGCATATTCCCAGTTCTTCTGAGCACCAACAAAATCTTGGCCAAAAAGGATCTCTCTCAAAGTGAGGCAAACGTAGTGCATTCTCAAAAGACTGCATTCAGAACATGGTAAATAGCAAGGTTTACAGAAGACAACACAGAGGGCTTGTCTACGCTACCGCTTAAGTTGATGTAATTTATGTTGCTCAGAAGTGTGAAGAAGCCACCTCCTTGAGTGATGCAAGTTGCATAGACCTAGGCATCGTCCATGCCAACACTAAGTCAACAGTAGACACTCTCCCACTGACATAACTTCCGCCTCTCACTGAGGTGGAGTAATTATGCTGATGGGAGAGCGCTCTCCCATTGGCATAGCACGTCTTCACCAGACACACTAAAGTGGCATGTGGTAGCAAAGACCAGCTCTGAGGATCACCCTTGGAAGGTGCTACAGTGACTGTAAATCTATGTATGTCTTCTCTAGACTCATTCAACAGGATGGATGTTGTCAGCCTCAAAAATGCTTTGGACATGCAGTGAAAGGACAGCACTTTTCCATGTCAACAGCTCCTTCAAATTCTTTAAAAGCACTAAGGCTGTGCTCACATCCAAAGAGTAGCTCGGTATATTTTAGAAACTAAACCCTTGCCTATTCCCTGGGACTCTTCCAGTTGTGCAACTAGCCTCAGGAGTCTGTCAGCGTGATGCACGCTTAAGTAGTATATATAAACTGACTTGCCCTAATCATTTTCACATGGGCAATAAAAAAAATTAGAAACCAAATCTATGAACAGGACACACAGAAGCCTAAACAAACCAGCACATGACCAAAATAAATGATGAAAACTGGGGGATACACTGTACACTTGAGGGGTGGAAAGATAAAGAAAGAATAAAAACCATGTTCCAGCCATGGCCCAGCTTCCATCCCGAACATGCACTAGATGATACAGGGAGAGAGAAATTTAACAATGTCCTCAGCATTCCTGGACCGTCTCAGCTCAGCTGCTTGAATGGACAGACATGTCATATTAGTGGAGGTTCATTGTTCCTACAGCAGCAAACTCGAGACGCTTGTCTGTCTCATTCTAGGTCATACCCCTACAACAAAGCCAAAACTGGAGTTTTAGCTTTGACGGTGGATCTAACAGAAAGATCAAATTGTTAAGAATACCGTGCTTCTATTTCAGGACATTTGTTCAAGTGTTTTGCTCAGATGTGAAAACCTGCACTTGTGTTATTCACAGACCTTCCCTTTGCTATCCCTTGCCATGAAATAATCTTTTACAAAGAGCTCCGTAAGTCCCCTCTTAATCACTGTTTTCACATATTTATCTAAGCTACATTGGCACTGGAACTTTATTGATGGGTTTTGATTTTCACACAACAGGCAAGAGAATTGTTGCACTCAAAATTCCTTTTTCATTGATAGAGAGTGCATTCTGAAGATAAGACTCAACTAATAATTATTATTGTCTTCTTCCTTTTGTGATGCTTTCAATAAAGGTTCTGATTTTGCATTAAGCAGATCTTCTGAACACAAGATATTCTACATGAGGTTCTACTTGGATTATATATGAAACAAAAAACATACCCTTTTAGTATATCTAAGTTGTCTTCACTTTCAGAAATAAAAGACTGCAAGGAATTCCTTTTTTCTTGATAGTCATGCATTACTTCAATCTAGAATGGAAACGGTACATATTAGAGAGAACTCAAGAGATGGATATCCTTGAGCCAATAACTGAAATAAACACAAGAACCATCTGGGGAAGATGTCCTGGATAAGATATGCTGAACTGTGCAGGGCTGCCCAGAGAATTTTGGGGGCCCCTTCCATAAAAAAAAGTTGCAATACTATAGAACACTATATTCTCTTGGGGGCCCCTGTGGGGTCCAGAGCCTGGGGCAAATTGCCCCACTTGCCCTCGGGCAGCCCTGGAACCGCGGAACTTCCCTGCAATGTATGAGAGCTAAAATTTTAAATGACATACTGCATAAGGAGCTGTCCAACTTTCTCCAGAAATTCCTTGGCTAGGTTACTGTCTAAAAATATCCGTCACAAGCTTTTCGGGAATGGGGTTGTCTTTTTTGTTCTGTGTCTGTACAGTGGTGAGCATCCTGGCCCATGACTGGGCCTCCTAGGTTCTATGGTAATACGAATAATAATGCTCAATTTCATAGTCTACAAATAAATACGTAAGGGCATTATGAGAGAATTTCAGAGTCACTGTGGTGGCCTGATTGTGCTTAACTTTAAAGGGACTTGGACACTTGCTTAAGTACTTTACTGAATTGGGGCCTTAGTGGTGACTAATCTCATGAAATAGGAAATTCAAGTAATTTAGATAAATACAGGTAAATAATCAGGATATTGTAATACAATTGTACAACATACATTAGGTACCATATATGTGCAAAGGCCACAGGTAACTATAAGTTGTAATGTATATGAAAAGTCAGATAAATTTCTAGCTACATAAATAGACTACATATTCAAGTAATAATTACATAGTAGCTAGAATTACAAGTGCCAAATGCAATAAGAATTGAAACAGTATGTTGTATACTGGTAATAAATACCTAACATTTATTTCAATGTTATTTCTGCTATTAAGCAAAACAAGAAACTCCATTAGTTTATTTTGCTCTCTCTCTTTTATATTAGCTTTCTGATAAGGACACACGCAACAGGCTTAAAACCTACAAATGTTAAATAATTTAAAAACCCAAATCCTTGACAGCTGTGCTTTATGCATCCTTCTTGGATAAAACTGATTGCAGAATTAAAAAGAAAGATCCAAATTACGTTAGTTTTTCCAACTTTCCACTGTTGATATTGGGGAGGGCGAGGGGTTAGAATTTTGTTTCTACTCTTCAAAGCATTGAAGATTCCTCAAGGAAGGATTATTTCCTTAATTGAATACCAAGCCTAAAACAGGAAATCGATAAAGAAAAGTGATTTTGGCCCCAATCCAGGAAAACTCTTCAGCATGTATTTAACTTTTAAGAATGAATAGTCCCACTGAAGTCAATCAGGGTGTGAGTAAAAAGGATGCAAGACATGTCACCCAAAAAACCCAGAATCTAAGTTCTATCAATCCCTGGAAAAATATGATTTCAGATCTTTTCATATAAAACCCATTCAAGGTTCACTAACAGTTTTTACCTTACGAGAGTTGTGAGATTTTCTTGACATTTTCTTCCCAGGGAGAGAGATGTCAAATGAAAACTTTAAACTGGAATTAAAATCCATGCCTTAGATAGAAAAATTCACAATTACACAATGTATAACTGTTACCAAGGAAGCACTGCAGGAAGCGAGAAAAAAAAATTAGATCACCTGCATAAATGTAAATGGTCCAGAGAGTGTATAATCAGTTAATTAAACTAAAGGCAAACTGAATACACTCCTAATTGAAAAAAAAATATTTAAGACATAATCAATTTTGTTTTGAAAAGTAGAATAAATGCAAAAGATTATTAGGACATAAAATAAAAGCTCATTGGGTACAAGAAACATCTTTCCAAGTAGGGGATATTGTAACTCAAATGAACAAAATCAGTGAAGCCTCTGTAAATTATAAGGAGCTATTCCTCTCCAATAACCTGTCTGAAGAAATACCACCTACTGTGATTATATTACAAAAGCCCTATTTACAACAATAGGGCCTGAGGCTCATCTGCTGTAAGTTGGCTCCATTGTCTCCAATGCAGCTATGTTGATTCACACCAGCTGTAGCACTGACACACAATGTTCGGTTATAACCAGAATCAGACAACTTTGTCTGAAGAGATAAGTTTGAAGATGAATAACATGAAGGATGCCAGACAGTTGTCTTGCTGAGTCTTACAAAATCTTTAAAAAGAGATTCCTGGCTCCATCAATTGACACAACTGGTACTTAAATCAAACAGGACCTGTTCCTTTGATATGAGCAGAGTCAATTGACAGCTCCAGACTCTATTATGCTGGCCATCCTCAAATGTGGGGAAAATCTTTCATGATATGATGCCTATTGATCTATAATGTTCTTAAACTACAAGGATAAATGGCTGGTTAAGGTATTGCTATTTTTCTTGATTATTAAAAAAACCCACACACCAAGTCTTTCCATTTACTTCCATAGGCTTCGTTACAGAGATGTTAGACATGCTTTTTACAACGAAGACAGCCTGTAGCTAATGTAGGGAGACTTACTCATCTCTATTAGGACTGATTCAAAGTTCTAGGGTCAAGTCCTGGATCCATTCAAGTCAAGGTAAAACTCCCATTAACTTCAGTGGAGCCAGGATTTCACCCTTTGCATTTTAGCATCATTAAAGCATTTGATAGGGTTGAATGGAGATTCCTCGAAATGGCAATAGAAAAAACTGGAATTGAACCACATTCGGAAGGATGGAGGGCCTGTGTGCTATTTATATCATCAGAAGAATATTCAAATGGAAACAGATGAGGGAGAGAGACAGGACCCAAGCGAGTTTACTTCCATTTATATTATCTCACCATATCAGAGTAATTAATAGTGACCAAGGACCAACTCTCTCCATCTCACTGGCAAGAAGACATTTGAGGGGAAGATTCCATTTGAAACAGCATCTATGGTGGAAGGGACTTAGGAGCAGTGGATTTTTGTTGTTGTATTGCCTCCCAGCCCTTGGGTCCTCTGCAGAAATTAACAGCATTCTCTTCTGCAATGAGATATGAGCTAGGCTAATGGATAACTCCAGACTCTACTGCCATCCTATTTCCCCCTTGCAGCAAGGCTGCAGCAGAAGCTGCATTACTACAGGCTGGATCCCACCAAGCCTGCAGAGTAGCAGACAGAGAAGGACCCCAGACAAAGGTATTGAAACTCTGAGCTGCATTACCTGCTGCCCACATTCTGAGCGAAATAGATAAAAGGAGAGTGCCACAGAAAGCTACATCTCTGCCCCACCAATCCCGCTGGCCACCCTGCCCTCAAGCTCTTTCAGAGTGAGGTACAGTGCTACCAAGGCTTCTACTATTAAAGTCAATCTAAAATGATGGAGCTTTTGTCTCAAAGGAATGGAATCATTTTCTCTCTCACCTATTACCAGTATGATAGGAAGATGTGGTCACAGGAGATATGGACTCCATTCCTGACTCTGTGTCACTGGGGGAGAGACACTAAAATCTCTCTGGCTATGTCTACACCACATTTTGGAGCGAGCAGAAGCCAATCTCCCAGACTGGGTTGACAGGTTTGGTGTGCTATAAAACAGGTGTCTAGACAGCGCTTTGAAGTTGCAGCTCAGGCAGGAGTTCAAGCTCTGAAACCTAGGGCGGGGGGTGGGTTTCACAGTCTGAGCTCCAGCCAAAGTCTCAACTTGAAAGCACTGTACACACAGCTCTTTTTAGAGCACTAACGTGAGCCCTGCTAACTTAGTCTGTTAACCCAGGCTGCAAGCACGCTCCGGCTCGCTCCAAAAACACTGTGTAGACATACCCTCTGTGCTCCTTTTCTCGAAAACAAAACAAGGAAGACAATACTGCCCTTTTCTCAACCCTTTGGCCATTTAGATTGGAAGCTGTTTGGGACAAGGACTCTCTCCTACTATGCATGCATACAGTGCATGTCACAATGGGGCCTCAATCTCACTTGGGGTCCCCAGGTGCTACTTGAATACAACTAATTCAAAATGACCAATAAAATCATCGTTTCATATAAAGTCTCTCCCTAATGAGAGGAAATTTTGATGTTTGGGGGAAAGCAGGTACTTGAGCGTTGTGTGACTTGTTATAAGAAGGACTGCACTCAATTTTGAGACAAATTAAAATACAAATTCCTAAGTCTTGTAATCTTCACACTAGTTAAAAATCAAAGAATAAGTCAGCATAGGCAAAAATAAAGCAACATTAATGAAAGATTCGTTTCAATAGGGAAAAACATAGTGCTGCACATGAGAGTACAAAAAGAAACTGAAACTAGGTTATTTAAAATTTTGAATAGTATTTATACAAAAGAACCACTTTTTGTGAACCAATGAGCAAAAGATGTAGGGAGAAAAATTGATACAGAGGAATGGAAACAGATATGGAGAGAAGGCTTCTCATCTTCAAAATGTGCTGTTACAAAATAAAATGATTAGAAACTACTATTCCAGTGATGCCTTATATACCAGTTAGACTGAAAAAGACTTCAACTGCAAAGGGTGACTGCTGGAGAGAAGGTGAGGAATGCACATTTGAAGCATCAAAGAAGTTAACAATAGAGCCATTAACGAGTATGGTTGGCCAAAGAACCTCTCTCACTGTTGAGACTTTCACTGAAGTAGAAGATCAGTGACGATATTTAAACACAAACGACATTGATTGAACACAGATGTTCTGTCGCAAGTCACTGGAAGAAAAAATATTCTCCAATGGTAATATTGTGTTGCAATTTAAAAATGGGGCAATGAAGGTGCAGGAAAAGTATTTTAAACACTGAGTCCCTTTTACTGAATTTATGGGGGAGGGGAATCATTCTCCAACAATCGAGCCTGCGTATTTACACTCATATTTTTCAAAATGAAAAAGAAATTACTGGTTTCAGAGTAGCAGCCGTGTTCGTCTGTATCCGCAAAAAGAACAGGAGTCCTTGTGGCACCTCAGAGACTAACACATTTATTTCAGCATGCACTTTCCTGGGCTACAGCCCACTTCATCGGATGCACGCAGTGGAAAATACAGTAGGTGTGAGGAACCGATGTGTCATACACAAAGTAAAACTATTTCCCCATGTTTATTTTTCCTCCCTATGGTTCCTCACACCTTCTTATCAACTGCTAGATATGGAGCATCTTGATTACCACTACAAAAAGCCTTTTTTCCTCTCCTGCTGGTAACAGCTCACCCCAACTGATCACTCTCGTTATAGTGTGTATGGATGCGCGCAGTGGAGAATACAGTAGGAAGATATATATAAAAAAACCATGAAACAATGGGTGTTACCATACACAGTGACTGAAGGGGAAAAAAACCCTGAAAATCCTTTTTAAAAGGTGAAGGGGTTGGAAGTGAAACCTATTCAGAAACTGAGGGACAACATCGAAGTAGGAAGCTGTCTATGAACCCTGGATCCCTCTACAGTTAGGGAGTTTGCTGAGAAACAGTTCAAGTCAATAGAAAAGGGATTTTTCTCCCATTTGAAAGGGCACATCCTGAAGATGCATCTTTATGTTTATGGTCCGTGTAGCTTGTATGTGTTTGCTTCCCTTGCTACTTCATCTTCGAACCCGTGATTTTTTTCCTATTAAATAGACTTCTTGTTTATTTTTATCCCAAGCAGGTCCCTGGTGTGCAAACTGTCTGGAGTCTGTGTGCCTGTCATAAACAGATAGTAGGAGTTAATAGAACAGAAGTACTTTATATCTCTTTTGACTGTAAAGGCTTAACAAGTTCAGTAAGCCTGGCTGTCACCTGATCAGAGAACCAATCAGGGGACAGGATACTTTCAGATCTGGAGGGAGGGAAGTTTTGAATTGTGCTGTTTGTTTTTGGTGTTCACTCCGGGGGCTCAGAGGGACCAGACGTTGCAAACCAGTTTTCTTCCAATCTCTCCGATACAGGCTCTTATAAGTTCAGAACAGTGAGTACTAGTGATAAGGTGAGTTAGCCTTATATTTGTTTTCTTTATTGCAATGTGCATTTGGTGGAAGAGTTCAAATGTTATTTTGCTGAGGATTTTATTTGTACTTGTTATACTTAGCTGGGAAGAGTATCCCAGTGTCTGTGCTGAAGACCAGTGTATAATCCATCTTAATTTACCAAAGATATTTTTACTGTTTTTCTCTCTTTAATTAAAGTTTCTTGTTTAGAACCTGGTTGTTTATTTTCTTTTCTGTGTGAGACCCCAGGGGCGGGGTCTGGATTCACCGGAATTGGGGGGGAGAAAGGCTTATCTCTGTCTCTGAGCAGGATTACTTTCTTCTCTCGAAGAAGGTCTGGAGGGGATAAGAGAGGGAGGGGGAAGTGAGATTTTCTCTCTGTTTTAAGATTTCAAGGTTTGAATCACAGTGATCTTCCAGGGTAATCAGGGAGGAAGCCTGGGAGAGGCAACGGTGGGGGAAAGGGTTTACTTACCTTGTGTTAAGATCCAGAGGGTCTGGGTCTTGGGGGGTCCCTGGGCAAGGTTTTGGGGGGACCTGAGTGTACCAGGCACTGGAATTTCTGGTTGATGGCAGCACTACAGGTTCTAAGCTGGTGATTAAGCTTAGAGGAATTCATGCTGGTACCCCATCTTTTGGACGCTAAGGTTCAGAGTGGGGAATTATACCATGACAGTGCCAAAGCAAGCAGACTGGTTTCACACCTTCATGGGTGACCAACCAGAGAGGAAAAGTCTGTGTGTCTGGTCATTAGGAACTCAGGATGATGGGTTTGGGGAGACTTGGAACTGAAAGGGCCATTGGGGTCACCCTGCCAGGACTAAGGAGGCTGGTGGAAGCTAGGATGAGAGCTTTATGGTTATGGGCTGGCTCCTGATGTCAGGGCTGGGAATCATAGCAGAATAGTATTAAAGTACCCAAGGTTACTGGACAGGTGGTGACAGAACCCCTTACTGGTGTGGATGATCCCAAAACATCACAGACAGCTACAGGTCACACAATTTGCCCTAATCTTTAAGGCAAAGTTCTCTCTTTATCACTTTTCTGTTTCTCAAATGCCAACGACGAAATATTACAAAATAGCCAGAATGTTTTGATTTTAAAAAGCCATGATAATACCGTTGATGAGTAATGCTTCAGAGGAAATGCTTGAACAGGGACTGGATAGGGGTCAGGAGACTTGGGGCTTTTCTCAACGCTGACGTGTGTGACCTTGGGAACGTCACTTTGCCTCTCTCTTACCGTGTTTCCTCTCCCATCTTTGCTCACCTTCTTTATTTACTGTATAAACTCTCCGGAGTGGGGAGTATTTCTTAACATGTCTATGTATAGAGCCTAGCCCAACTGGGTTCTGATCTCAGCTGAGGGCTCTAAGGCACTGCCATAACATACCTAATAAATAATTAACTATCGTGGATCAGTGTTCACGTCACACTCCCTGTCACTAACTGGCCTGGGCCGAGGAAGCTAATGATCCAACCAGTGGACCAAATTCGGTGATGACTCCTGAGGCACGTTGTGCATATGCTAAGAAAAATGATCCTCATGTAGATCATAAATTAATTGCCTTACATAGTCAAATTACTGAATATTACCTTGGACAACTTGTTTATATTGGTATATAGATACTTGTTAAAGAAAAAAGTTTAATTTCATCATTTAAATGAACATCGGGCCAAACATCCATGGACCTTTATTTCCCAGGATTTGGCTTTTTAGTTTAGTTTTTGGAACATTTGTTATTTCATAATAAGGGCTTAAGAGAGGAGTTTTTAAGTGAGTCTAATAAGGAAGTTAAGTGCCCAACTCCCTTTCAATTTCAACGGGATCTGAGCGACTAATTTCCTTAGGCTCCTGCAAAATGACAGCCAAAATCTGTGTCAGCTGCGGCTCCACGTATATGGATGAGATTGCTAACCAAGAAAGGGGAATAAAACCATGGGCGGGAGTTGTAGGCCGAGCTGGATGAGCAAGCAACTCAGAGAGGGGATTAGGAAAAAGCAGAAAGCTTACAGGGAGTGGAAGAAAGGCGGGATTAGCAAGGGAAGCTACCTTAGTGAGGTCAGATAGAGATAAAGTGAGGAAGGCTAAAAGCCGCGTAAGAACTGGACCTTGCAAAGGGAATCAAAACCAAATAGTAAAGGTTCTACAGCCACATAAATAAGAAGAAAACGAAGAAAGAGAAGTGGGGCCGCTATACACTGGGATGGAACGGAGGTTAAGGATAACCTCCATGCCCCAATATCTAACTAAGTACTTTGCCTCGGTCTTTATAAGGACTAGTGAGGAGTTTATGGATGATGGCAGGGATGATAATTGGGATATGTGGGATATGGAGGTGGATGATTACCACATCTGAGGTAGAGGCCAAACTTGAACACGCTTAATGGGACAAAATCGGATGGACGCCAGACAATCTCCATCCGCGGATATTAAAGGAAACTGGCGCGTGAAATGCGAAGCCGTTAGCGAGAATTTTTAAACAATCGGTAAACTCGGGGGTTGTTACCGTACGACTGTGAGAGAAATTGCTAACGTAGTTCCTATTTTAAGAAAGGGAATAAAAGTGATCCGGGTAATTATAGGCTGTTAGCTTGACGTCTGTGTTAATAGGTCTTGGAAAAATTTTAAAGGAGAAAGTAGTTAAGGACATTGAGTGTCAATGGTAATTGGGACGAATTGCAACATGGATTTACTAAAAGGTAGATCGTGCCAAACCACCTGATCTCCTTCTTTGAGAAGGTGACGGATTTACTTAGACAAAGGAAATGCGGTAGATCTTAATTTTACCTCGATTTCAGTAAGGCGTTTGACACGGTTCCGCATGGGGAACTGTTAGTTAAATTGGAAAAGATGGGGATGAATGTGAAAGTTGAAGGTGGATAAGGAACTGGTTAAAGGGGAGACTCCAGCGGTTCGTACTGAAGGTGAACTGTCAGCTGGAAGGAGGTTACTACGGAGTCCCTCAAGGATCGGTTTTTGGGACCGATCTTATTTTAACTATTTATTACTGACCTTGGCACAAAGAGCGGGAATGTGTTAATAAAGTTTGCGGATGACACGAAAGCTGGGGGGTATTGCTAACACGGAGAAGGACCGGGATACTATTCAGGGAAGATCTGGACCACCTTGTACACTGAGTAATAGTAATAGGATGAAATATATAGTGAAAAGTGCAAAGTCATGCACTTAGGGATTAATAATAAGAATTTTAGATATACGTGGGACGCATCAGTTGGAAACGACGGGGAGGAGAAGGACCTTGGGGTATTGGTTGATAGCAGGATGACTATGAGCCGCCAATGTGATATGGCTGTTAAAAAGCAAATGCGGTTTTAGGATGCATCGGCGAGGTATTTCCAGCAAGGAGAGGAGGTGTTAGTGCCGTTATATACGGCGCTGGTGAGACCCCACCTGGATATTGTGTGCAGTTCTGGTGTCCCATGTTTAAGAAGGATGAATTCAAACTGGAACAGGTTCAGAGACGGGCTACTAGGATGATCCGAGGAATGGAAAATCTGCCTTATGAAAGAGACTCAAAGAGCTTGGCTTGTTTAGCCTGGCCAAAAGAAGGCTCCGGGGGGATATGCTTGCTCCTATATAATATATCAGGGGGATTAACGTTAGGGAGGGAGAGGAATTATTTAAGTTAGTACTAATGTAGGCACGAGGACGAATGGGTACAAACTGGATATTAGGAAGTTTAGACTTGAAATTAGACGAAGGTTTCTAACCATTAGGGACTGGTGAAGTTCTGGAACAGCCTTCCGAGGGAAGTAGTGGGGGCAAAAGACTTATCTGGCTTTAAGACTAAGCTTGATAAGTATATGGAGGGGATGTTATGATGGGATATAGTTTAATTTGGGCAATTGATTTTGGATTATCGGCAGATAAGTCTGCTCAATGGTCTTGATTGAGGGGATGTTGGATGGGGATGGGAACTGAGTTACTGCAGAGAATTCTTTCTTGGGCTGGCTGGTGAGTCTTGCCCACATGCTCAGGGTTAGTTTAGCTGATCGCCATATTGGGTCGGGAAGGAATTTCCTCCAGGCGGATTGGCAGGGCCCTGGAAGTTTTTCGCCTTCCTCTGGCAGCGTGGGGCATGGGTCGCTTGCTGGTGGATTCCCTGCAGCTTGAGGTCTTCAAATCTCAATTTTGAGGTTTCAATAACTCAGTCATGGTTGGGGTTGTTATAAATGTGTATGGGTAGGGTTTTGTGGCCTGCCTTGTGCAGGAGGTCAGACTAGATGATCATATTGGTCCCTTCTGACCTATGAGTCTATGATATAGAAAATAAATACGCTCATATGTTTTAATAGGTTCTTGCCCTTTTCCCATGTAACCCTACTTTCACTTAGAATTTAGCATGGCAGGCCGTCTGGTGGGACAGTGCGGGGGAAGTGCACGCTGTGTCTTTCAGGATAAATACCATGCAACCAATCCCAGCCAAACCAGCTTGAGCCTCAAAAAATTAATGTAGAAAAACTGCATTGGCTTGTCTACACAGACAGTGGAGAAAATATTGCACCCATTCTCATGCAACCTTTTTCACAACTGAAATAAAAACTGGAAGAAACTTGAAGGCCCCAAAACTTCAAAGAGCTCAAGAATTTTCAATAACTCACAGCTCTACTTATAACTATATTGTGCTTATGAAGCTAAAACATTCCATACAGTAGCAGAGGCCAACATAAACTTAAATATGACAGGGATCTTTGTCCCATCTATTGATCACATGGGAGACTTCTAAATAATATGTTATTTACCCATTAATCGGAGACTCAAGCAAAAACTTGAGAGGTGGTAATCTCCTAAGCATTTAACACCGATATAGTAATTTTACATCAGCCCATAAATTCTAGTTTACTTCTCCAACCTACACTTAGCCTTTCACAGCTCAGAACAAAATTAACAAAGCTGAACGTTTTAAGATGACAGAAACTTTTACCGTGTTTGGGATAGAATAAAGGAGATTTCGATCTTGGTGGGTTTTCTGGTCGAGGGGTTACTAACTGAACAGGCCGCACATGTTTATCCACAAGCTTTCTGAAGCAAGTCTGCTGATTCTCAAACATACTTCGAACGTTTTCAAGCTTGATCCAGACTGCCTGTATCTGGGCCTGCAGAGAGTAAGACAACGGTAAGAAAATTACTATTATTATTTGTCATTATAACAGAGACAATACAAAGGCTGGTGATATTGCAACTGTGTTGTAATTGTATTATTTTTTTTTTTTAAAAGAGGAGAATTTGGTATCTTACCTTTATTTCAGGTGTTAAAACAGATTCAAAGTCACAGCACAGGACTTGAGGATCATAGCTTAAGTACGGCAAAGAACTTTCAAGAAATTTGTCTATATCCTGAAGAGCTTTCTGAGCACCTTCTTTAGACTGGAATTTATCCATTGGCTGATTAGCTAGAAGATTAGCCCCTTCATCACAGCACTCGAGGGCCTGATAAAAGTGTAACACAAATGAGGAGTAAACAGATCAGTGAGTTGAAACCACCAGTTAACCAATATATAAATGAAAAACATTTATTACCGATGAATTTAGCATTCACTTAATCTGCTTTTCAATTTGGAGAAAACCAGAAAGCTAATTAGCTTTATGAGAAGTTCAGTCAACTTTCTTGCATTCTGAAAATAGGGAAGTAGGGCCTTAAATTTCTGGAGAATGGCTAACATTGCCAGCCAAATTCTGCTCTCAGCTACACTGGTGCAAAATCACTGGTACACTACTGACATAGAAGTAGAATTTGGTACACAACTCCTCCCATATTATTTATCTTGCTCTGAAAGGAAACGTGGCAAAATGAACAAGATCAGCCATTAATGTGTTTAGTGACTAATTAATTGGGCTCAACAGAGTTTGAGTTGTGATGAATAGCTGACATGATTGTGTGCATATTTTTATAACCGGGTACTTAATACCAATAGTTTACAGTTTTATACCTATAATATTATATAACTAACATCTGAAAGTTATAAGCATGCCACTCAATTACCATAATTAAACTGTGGAACTCATTGCCACAACGTGATATTGCAATGACCGAGAACAGAATAGGGTTTTTAAAAGGATCAGACTCCTATATAGTCAATGAGACAGTCCAGAATTACTTTAATAAGCACTTAGAAAACAACAGCAGAAACCAATCTCTAATTGAGGGATTAGGTAGAAACTTTTGTTTTGGGCAAGTTATTCCACAGCGGCCCACTTCATGTCCCTTTCTCTGAAGAATCTAGTACTGGCTGCTGTCTCAGAGAAGATACTGGACTAGATGGGCCACTGATCGGATCTGGCAAAGGCCTATATTCCTATATAATCCTGTGCCCAGTCACATTAGTGCTATACTGAAGTGGAGTGGATGGAGAAAACACAGGTTTCCTTGATAAAAAACATGGCAGATATTGAGTCAGGATTGGATGGTCACAAGTTTGCTTCTTCATTGACTCAAGTTCATTTCAGTTGTGTCTTCTAGCCTAATTGCCATGATTATCTCTGAAACTTCAATGCTAATTAAGATATTAACGAGCATTGTAGCTATAGGACTCCATTTGCATGCAAGCAAACGGAAGCTTTATTTACCCACCAAACCATAATCTTATTTTATAATCAATTATGCTGCTTCTCCTCAAATTACTGAGAAAGAGAGAGAGAGAGAGAGAGAGCGAGCGCACGAGCGAGCTGGGGTATTTCATCAGGTGTTCTCTCTATTGCAGTGGGTCAAAGCCTCAAAGAGGAAAGCTAACATGTTAGGTTGCATCACTAACACAAGCATGAGTACCAACAAGACTTATGTCATATGAACATTGCTTCTCTGGTGCTGGCCCCTTGAACTGACTCAATTTTATGGCCATGGAACCCTCGCAAGAATAAATGGGGTGACTTTTGGCATCATTCTTATTTCTCAGGTGGGCAACTGCTATCCCAAGGCGCACTTAAGTGGTGGTTCCACCGAATTGTATCTTGTCTTCTTTTTCAACATGACTTTGAAGCCATTGCAATGGTTAGTGAGGAAGCAAAGGTTACATTTTTTTCAGTATGCAGAAAATAAATACAAACCCAATTCTGTATCTCTCTTACTCTCTCTCATCTGATCCTGCCAATGCCGTCAAGTGTCCCATCCAGAATTTGGTATTGACGGTGGCACGGATGAGGCCTAGCTAGCTGCATTTCAATCTGGGTACGAGTGAGAGGATATCTGTAGGCTGAGGACTGTATCTGCCCATTTAACTGAGGGTGTGTGCCTGTCTTTTTTTACTGGAGTCTGGGAGGACTGTTTGAGCCCTGGGACACTGATGGCTGATCACAAAGAAACAGTAGCAAGGAAGGCCGCTGTGATGGATATAACAATATCCTGGACAAACCTTATGGAATGACATTAAACCTTACTGAATCAAGATTACTGCCTCTGGGGTCCGCTCTATTGAAAATGTAAATGTTTGCGGACTATTGTAGGATTGTATGGAACCTCTTAAGGACGAAAAAGGCTTAAGGCAGTTTCTGGGAGTTAACGTGAATTCCCCCATTTTGGTGGGGGAAAGGCCCAGGTTTCTTGGTGTTTACGTACACTTCAGGGCCATTCTGTTTGAGCAGGTATTTGAAGAGGGAGAGGTGGGACTTTGTAGCATTTGTGGATGTGGAAATCTAGCAATTCCTGTGAAGCAATATAACTGTTTGGGCTCTCTGGATTCTGGGTGATGGATGTACAAAAACATGAGATCACCAGTTTCCTCTCCTGTGACTACAACTAGATTCATAGTTTGTTCTACAGGTAAATAGACTGTGATGCTGGCAGACCAGGTGCCAGCTCATGCCAAGGCCCCAGGACTCACTGAACACTGAAAAATGCAGAGCTGGAAACCAGTCTGGCTTACCTGTGGTCTCGTATAGTTAAAACAGATATTAGTGTTACAAGAAAGAGTTCAGAATTTATGGTATGAGTGTAGGATGCTGCATGTATTAATCCTACTTAAAATCTCTGTATCCCATGTCATAAGGTAATGCTGAAATGTTTGCTCTGTAACTATAAAAATGTTTGCTAAGACCATAAACCCCCAGAGTCAGGAGAGAAGCATTATCCAGTGTGAAATCCGCGTTTATCACAAGAGGTGTTATCTCCTGCCCATCAGGAGCGACTACTCAATCCAGTGGGCCATTGTGGAACAAAGACTTATTAGTTTGCTTCCCCCACATCCCTGAACAGGACAGGTGCCCAAGGCCTCATCCCATCACAGCTTGAATGCTGGTGGAAGGGAATAAAAATTCCTTTGCTGCTTGAACTCTGAGAAGAAAGGATTTCTACGCATAAGCAAGAAGTCCCCAAATGTTTAGCTTGGGTTAGCCCTAAAGGATATACAGAGTCTGCTTACTTTAGAAGTTGCTATTTCCTGTGGAAACCCGGTTAATTCATTTGTGTGCGCGCTTACCCGCTTTAACCTTGTAAATAATTCTCATTTCTTTCCTTCAGTTAATATATCCCTACTTTACTATAAGATTGGCTACAAGCATTGGCTCTGGTGTGAGATCTAAATGCAAATCAGCCTGGGGTAAGTGACTGGTCCTTTAGTACTACGGGTAGCCAGAATATCTTGTGGTTTTGGCATAAAATGATCGCTTATCACAGAATCAAGCTTGCCTGGGAGACAAGATAGATCGGAAGGCACAAGGGAACAGTCTGTGACTTCATGTTAAGGCTGTGCAGTGCCGGAGGAATTTACACTGTTACTGGGCTGATGAACTCACAACCACTTGCTTCCTAACAGTCTGCCCTGAGGTTGGTATTCTCACTCGTGAGCCACTCCAGACAGCGCGACATGGACCATCCGAAACAACACTAAGCACCACATGGGGAATGATTAGAGGGGGCTGCACAGGGGAGACTCGAGTACAACCAGACCCACTTGGGCGTACCACAGGGCATGAACCTGGGACCTTCAACCCTAAAATCATATGCCTGAGCTAACCATGGTAGCAGATGTGTTAACACCTCATGTGACACAGCCACTACAGGAGGACAATGAGGCAATGAGCAGAATATCATCACTGCAAGACGTGCATTGCAAGCCGGATACTTGCAGCCAGGATGTCCAGTCTGCAGGAGATCCACACAGAGAGGTTAAACAGCCACTTCTCAGTGCATCATAGTTCTGACTGTTACCTGCTGCAGGCGGGTGTGCAGATCTAAGGTCATCCGGAGTCGTACGTGCTTCCTCTTGATCTCCTCCGACAGGACGTCAGAATGGTGCCGCAGCTCATTGCACTGCTGGCAGATTAAGCTGAGCGCATAATGATGATTTGCTGCTAGCTGGTGCCCATGTAACATCACCACCTGGGCTTTCCCTACCAAGTCCTTTCATAAAGGCAAAGCAACAGAGGAGATTATACACTTGTTTGGATCATGCCATCAAGATGAAACATGAAAACATTTCTCAGTAATAACTTGTACCTAACAATTTCATCTGATTTCACCTACCAAATCCATACCAGTTGAAACGGGTAAAAGAGGTTTAGCATGCAGCATCCACCTCTGAAAACAGGGCATCCGCAACTGGGGATGGGCCGCTTTTAATGTGTTGGTACCATTGGAAAGGAAAAGCAACAATCACCACCACAACCTGGCTGGCCTACGAGTGCATGGCCAGAGATGCCTAGGATATTGGTTCCATCATTTCCAGAAATATTGCCCTCAAAAGCGGTTAACAGCCAGCTTTGGCTTGTTCTCCAGACGATAATGTGGGAAGAAGAATTAACCACTTTGTTCTTCGTCAAGCTTGGTAGCTATGCCAACGCGACTGTTCTGCCGCCTCCCATGTGGGCTCTACCCAGAGACCCCTTCCCCAACATTCCCTGTCTACTACGACTCATTTTATTCCTTCAAGCTTCAGCTTAAGAACATCCCTTCTTTCAAATGGCCCACAAGCCCAAGGCCTTTCCACACAGTCGTATTAACCGAGAGTTAGGCACCCACTTCTCCTACACACCTTTGAAAATCCCACCCTATATATATATGTACGTAGCCATGCATGCCTATCACACACATTATATATCACCATACAAAAAGCATGCAGTCGGCAAGACTCCCAGAAAACTCCACCTCTCCCATCCTTCTCCTCTTTGTCACATTTCCTACTCTTCACCTATATGTTGCCCACTTAGATGGCCAACACTTTAAGCCGGGGACTTGTCTTGCCTCTTCACTGGTAAGTGAGCACCTATGGAACATGGGTTACCAAATAATGGCATTTATTAAATAAATAACTCTTCTTCCAGATCTGCAGCCCCCTGGTCTTCTCTATGGACAGACTTATCTGTGCTGGATTTTGTGGTGGTTCAGTGATTTTTGTCTAGGAGAACCAAATTCATTGCCCTAGAGTTTTCAATGTGCTCTGAATGAAGTTCCGCAGAGGTGAAAGACTAGTGAAATCAACACCTGCTTGTAGCCACCTACTGATGAGTTACAAGAAAGTCAGGCCATTTCAGAGAGGTAGTTCTGGCGCTCTCAGAAAGCACCTATAGTATTTCATTGGTACACCTAGCATTTGAAAGATTATCTCACCTGAGCCATTCCATCTAAATTACCCAAGTCTTTGAGCCTTTGTTTCACTTGAGCCACACTATCTCCAGTATCAGGCAGTTCTGCTTGTTGGCCCATTAAAAATGCAATGGCACTCTGCAGCTAAAAATAAGAAGATGACAATTGCAAAAGGATACGAGTTAAAAGCAAAAAATTACTCTCAAGCCGAAAGCTCATCCCGTTATAGTTAAGGTTGCTAAGTGAGACATCTCAAACTGCAAGAACATCAGAGTTAAAAAAAAAAAAATCCTGGAAATCATAAGTTATGTCTATCTAATGGCAGGTCTACACCTAAGACTCTGAGTCAGCACAGCTGCACCAAGGGAAGATGCTCCAGCAGCGATGGTGGAGCTTCTCCCATTGGCACAATTAACCCACCTCCCCGAGAGGCGGTAGCTATGTCAGTGGGAGAAACTCTCCTGCCAACATAGCACTAGCTACACGGAGATTAGGTCGCTCAGGAGCATGGCCTCGGTATGATACACTATCATCCCTTTTTGCTTCAAGCGGCAAAGTTTGGAGCCCTGAGAGTGTTCCAGTTTGGAGACAGAATTGACCAGTCTGGTATTTTCTGTGATGCCATCTTGTTTATTTACAAGGGATGTACAAAACCCTATTTCTCCGAACGCAGGAGGAACTAAAACTGAAAGGAGATATTTTCTTTGCTTACAGCTCCAGTTCTCTTCAGTCAGCACAGGATCCAGAAGCCCCCTTTCTGGCTTCTTCTGGGTTCTGGGCTTGTCCAGGCTCTCTCCCAGTCTGTCTTACTTCAGCTTGTCTTGTCCCTCTCTCTCTGGTGCTTGCAAGCACGCACACAAAAATGTTCTACCAATCAAAGCCCCAGCCCCTGCATTTTAAAACCCTTGCGTTACAGGATTCAGCTTCTACTCAGCATTGCCATGTGCCTGTTGTTTTGGGTGCTACTGTCATTGTTTCGGCACTACTGTCACTGTTTCAGCCACCTGATTACAATGGTTTTTTCCATTTATTCTGAATGGAAGGCAGCAACCATGGCTGTGCCTGACAGGACAATAGTATAGTGCCTGAAATCTCTTTTCAGGATTCCCATGTGTGTGGAGGGAAGGATCAGTCTTCTCATACCTCTTGAAAACTTTGCTCAAACTTCAACAGTTGTAAATACTGCTCCATTTTTAGTTGATGTTTTTCCCAGAAGCCATCAAAAGCAGTTTCCATCTCATGCAACTGAGCAAGTAACCTGAACAAGAATGAAAAAGGACAAGACAAAAAAGAGTTGACCAATACAGGACTATGAGAGACGGGACCACACGACAAAGTTCTGACCCAGAGTCCACTCTACTTTGTAGCATTTTGAATCTGGGCTTTCAGTTCAGAGACCAACTCTGATGATAACTCATTAGATGTGTATCTAAATGACTGCGTGCAGATCTCAAAAGAACCTTACAATCATCATTAAGGCTGACAATATCCATGCGAGGTAGATATACAACTGCTTCTATTTTATCCTTCTAATTAATGCTGCCTAAGGGACTTGCCACTGAGGATGCTAAGCCCCTTCCTCCCATTTTACGATGGGGAAACAGAATCACAGCAAGGTTAAATCACTTGCAAAAGCAAGTCAGTGGTACAGATAGGAACAGAACCCATGACAGTATCATTGTATCTTTCCCTGTATTGACCACGGCTGCCATGGAAAGCTTAATACATGCATGGCTTAATACATTTAAAGTCTTATTTTAGTCTATCTTGAGAGTTCCCATTCCAAATAAAACAAGTAGCACGTTGCACTCACCGATTCACAGTTTCCCAGCCTCCAGGTCTGTCATGGCGTTGTTTCTGACTACATTTGTTGGCATCAGGCTCTTCTAAACTACTTAACAGCACGTTTCCTTCTTTTGTTACTACTGTAATATCTCCCTGCATAAATGTAGGACACTACTGGTTAGTTTATTCTCAGACACTGTCAGGCAGTTCATTTCTCTGAGTCTCCGTGTCCCCGTCTGTAAAATGGGGATGTTAGCACCTACTATACCTACCTGGCATGGGAGTAATGCTTTAACAGTGTTGGATGGGAAAGCACAATAAAAAAGTGTTATTATCTCGTGGTTAATAAAGATTATAGAGAGCGAGATATTAGATAGACTAGGCATAAACAACTGGTGTACTGAATTGATATTGCTCCAGTTAGTACGTTGCATTTTTCAGTCAAGGTCAACATCACAGGAAGAACAAACATCCACACACTACGTGCTGGCTGTGCACTAAACCTGAGACTGCGATCGTATGACTGCATGCACCACAGTCTCTACAATCAAAGGTTTGCCAGTGTTTTCATTATAAACTCATTGGAAGTGAATTCAAACTAAAAAATTGGCAGTTGAGTTTCAGTAGAAAAATTTCACTCTACATCAGGTTCAGCCTCAGAAAGAGTGTTTTCTTTGTTTATTTTCACATGGCAAGCAAGTTTGGAGCAGGGTTGGTGATGCTAAGAGAACAGAAAAACTGCTGTGGGTGTTGAACTGGGCAGAAAGACGCATCTCAGGAAGCAAAAGAGAAAGTGGAAGATGGGCTAATCAACATGGGGAAACTGTCTGGCAGAACTTCACAGGGATAATTAAACGGCTATAACTATGCTGGTATAACTGCCCATGTGGACACACTAGTCTGAAATAGAAGGGACTTTCGCTATTGCAAGGTTAACAATGGTGGGCTCCAGCAGACCAAGTGGGGAGCAGAACATCCAAGAGCTAAGGGTCTCTCACCCGGCATGCTCTGCGGGCAACTTCTTTACGTGTGGCATGAGCATGCATTGCAGTGGGTTTCTCCTGTTTATCAATATTACTTCTCTGATCAGTGGAGTAATGTTCCCAGCAAAGTTGTGGGGGACACAGACCTTCCTACTGCTACAAACCCTCCTCATCCCCCTACAGTGCAAATGCCTCCTTCTTCCTATGCCCTGCTACCAACACGGGTCTCAGTACCTCACACTCCTCAATCATTCACTCACTGGCACTTCCCCAGATACTAGCTTCACTCCCTCTCCTACCAGATCCCACAAATCCCTTCCCCCCTCTTCCCCCCCCACCTGTCCTCCCCCCAAAAACCCTCATCTTCCCCTCTCACAAGACCCATCCCTGAGCCTGCATCTCCCCACAGCCAAGATTGAGCCACTCAAGTCTAGGTCCATCACCACACTGCTCCCCTCAGTCGGTCACTCCCCACAATTCCCCGCCCCAGGGACCCCCTCTTCCATCTTGTGCCCTTTGAAGGCTGCTCCCGGCTGATTCCTCCTTCCCCTCAGCTCCAAAGACATGAAGGTGGACAAGGGCCAGGGCTTGTCAGCCTGCCAACCCTTCTGCTCTGCATACTGAGCCTGTTGCGGGGCAGGCAGGATGGGGGCTGCAGCTCCAGAAATCAGCTTCTGGTCTCCCCAAGAGAGCAACCCCTAGTGGCAGAGGCAAGGAAAGAGTGCCAAGCTGCACTGAGCAATGAACTCAGACAGCTACCTTCTCCCCACCATCCTGCTGCATCCCTCTCTGCCCTCCCCTCCACGGAGGGGCTGAAATTGGAAGTGGCACGGAGAGGGAAGAAAGAACAGGGTTTTCCAGCCAAGTTAGAGGTCGGGAGGAGATTCTTCCCTCCCCTTCCTCTTAAAATGATACCCACGTCTATTAGAGTGGCACTGCCGACCCGGTACACACCTAGACCTTAGGTCAACGACCTAGCGACATCGCTCGATGCCATGAAAACCTTCATGCCCTGTATTAGGTCACTCTAACCCCCCACCGTTGACACAGCTTGGTCAACGTGTTGCTGCAGCACTCGTAGCATAGACATACTCCCACCCTGACACTGGGGCTTCATTGCTCCAGGGGCTGTACGTACACAAAGGGCAAGATAGTCCCTGCCTCAAAAAGCTTCCAGGGTAAAGTTTTAAATCACTAGGCTCAGTAACTACGGGCACACAAGGTTCTGCCACAGTAGAGTTATGTACCAGGCCCATTTACCTTCTACCCCTTCTAGCTATCACCCAATTATTCCACCAAAGGCATTTGGTTGGGAATATCGCAACATGCAACTTCCCTCTGAAGGCCAAGTCTTGTCCAAGAAAGCGCCTTTCATAGCTGTGACTGGCCCTCGTCTTGCCTGCTTGCCGTGGCAACGCACAGTCCCATCTGGTACTGTCAGGCCAACCCGTGTGGCTGTGTTTGTTGATTAGTGGTGTGGCAAATTGCCGGTACTGTTCTGCTGGGTCTCGCGCTTTCTCTTCTCTGGGGTAGGTTCAGGGCGATATTGCTTGCCTCTGAACCAGTTCTTAAACACTCCCCTAGTGTCCTTGGAGGAGGGGAGTGGAGAGGGAGGGACCTGGGCCCGCCCTCTACTCCAGGTCCCAACCCAGGGGCCCTGGGGTTGTGGTGAACCACTTGACTAGCGGTTTCTTCCCCTGGGTTACTTCCCTCTCATACAAACCCGTCAGCTGTGAAGGGCTTCACTCAGCCTCTTCTTCTCTACAATTGCCTGCGGCCCCCTTACTATGGTTCTGTGGGTCTCTCTATAATCACGTCATTGCACTCTTCTCTCATATACTTCCTATTCTTCTCGTATCTAATTATCTCTTTCTCTTCTGCAACTGCGCGAGCTGTCTTCAATCCACCTTTCTCTTCCTTCAATCTTACTTACATCCGTCGCGAAGCAGGTTTTATATCCCATGCCGGAGTCAGGTGCTCTAAATAATGGAGGTCAGACGTGCCGCTAATATGGCCAACAGCCCGTTCTACGTTAACACATAAGCAAACTTTCCTCTCCTTGGCAGAATAAGCCCACCTGCCTAACACTCTAATGCACTGCCCAGGCCAATCGCGTATCACATATCCCCCCTCCTCCGCTCAACACCAAGGTCCCGCTTGGAGTTATAGTCAGGTTTAGGGGTGGTTGGGCTACTTCGGGTCTGCCCTATGACAGAGAGGTACATGTGTTTAGCGGTCGTAGGCCCATCAGCTGTTGCCTCGCGCGGGTGTCTGGATCTCAGCCCTATATGCACTGGACCGAAAATGATGACCACAGTGTTGCCAAAGAGAGGCAACCCACCGCATCACCTGCTGCCGCGTTTCAATTTTCCTGTTCCTATGCATTCCACTGGAGGCCGGGGCGTGATCAAGCACTAAGTGCTAAATTGCCGCTGCCACTCATAAGGAGATAGTACCGGGAAGCTCAAATCCCATTTATTGCCAAACATTTCTTTCCACAACCGCGTATTTTGTTGCCCTGGGAGAGCTCTCGCTGAGTACACAGATTGGGGTCTCCTCCTCTCCGCACCACTGAAAGGATGGACACCGAGAGTCCCCACCCCCGGGTCTCCGGTCGCCGAGAGTGACGTCCTTCTCGACGTCGGGGCACCCCCACCCCTGAGGTACCCGATGGCAGCATTAGGCTGTGTCATCCGCAAAATCTGCAAATGTCTGCCCTCCTGCGCTATCTGTCTCACTTCACTATCTCGGGGCCCCGAAGCTTTTATCAGGATCCGTCAATGGCCCCTCTCTTTGTGGCAAATGAGGGATAATCTCCGATATACCAACTAAAACCCAAAAATCATGCTGCTGACCCTGCTTCTTGCGGATTGTCGAAGGCCATCTTGTTGCCTCACCTTGGCATTGGGCTTCAACCACCCTCCTCCTACGACTATTGCCCGAGTATTCGGCCTCAGCTAGTCTATCATCACTTCGAGATTAGCGGTGAGACAGCCTTGCAAGCATCCCCGCTCCACTTGTCAGCGTGTTCTCCCAATCAGGGCTATGTTATATTTAACACATTTGTAACCCTAGAATAGGTCGGACAGGCATTAGCCTTGGCGATGGGTCTGTTCATTAACTTCCCTATCCCAGCTCCTTTTAGGACATTGGCAGCGGCCCCATGGGGCTCCGAAAGGGGAGGAAGTGGTACTGGAAACAGCCATGAGTGTGAGAAAAAGCGCAGCTTTTCCCTGCATCTCTTGGCCAGGGTATGTTGCCAATATCCTTGGTCAAGATCTAGGGGCTGGTTCCCCGCGTATTGACCTGCCTAGCAGCTGATCTGAACAACCGCTCCCAGACCTCGTCAACTACATCGCCGTGGGTCTACCGACAGGGTAAGCATCGAATGGACACCTTATTCTAATTGCTTGGAAGTCGTTACAAAACCCTCATGGGGGCCCATCAGCTTAGGACTAGTACGAATCGGTGCCTTGACTTGGACACTGGCTGTGTATTCCTCAATGACCTGAGATTCCAGCAGTCTATGTTAGCACTATTCCCATCCCTGAATTTCTTCCCTGTTAGCTCCGGATAGTTCCGAATGGCTATCGTTCACCCTTTACTCTTCCGGGAGCTGTGACAAGTACTGAGGTGTGACAGATAGCCGGGCGATTCGAACCTCGGTGTTACTTATAGAAATTATCGTCCTGTTTCTGTGAGATCAATCAAATGACTTCCATCGCATTTGTCTGGTGTTAACTCAGAAATATCATTTACCTGCTCTGTTGGGCCGTTGCCTGAGGCACGAAGATCCTTCTGAGTGACCAGACAACGCCTCCTCTGTACACGGCATGGGCGTTATTCGATTGAACGATTGAGGTGGTCTCTTGCTTTGGCTTACGCTCGGCGTCTGAAGTAGTCTAACCTTTATAATTCACGTTCTTCCAATGGCTATCTCTCCACTCTCTCATACGTCCGTGCCAACATGGCTAGATTTGCATTCTGTGATTTGTCGACCAGCCCTGCTATCATATCCGGATCCTCCTTGCGTGGGCTCTCCGTTGGTCTGGGTTCCCGGCACCCCCCAGGGCTTTTGCTCTGTGTGCGTCTGGGCTGGGTGACTGTCTTCGGTTCTGTCTTGGCTCGCTGGGGCGAGTCAGCCTGAGTGGCCCGGCGGGGCGTCGGTCTTTCCCTCGGCTGTTCTTCTTTCCCCTCACCGTACGGCCACGCTGGTTTCGGGCTTGGCGAGGCTGCCGTCCCGTCCACTGTGCGCAGCTTGGTTCCTGGCCTTCTGGGCTCCCTGTTCGCCCTGTCATGTGGGCACTCACCGGGCCGCACTCATCCCAGCATACGCCTGTTCTCTGTTGGGTGTTCGGATTTTTTCACACACGCGTACCCTCCAAGGGTGGACACGCCGTGCCACGACTTGTCAGCTCTGCCGCGGCTTCTTTCTGATCCAGACGACTTTCGAGGTGTACTGCTGGCACTCTCGACACCATTGCTGGACAATTTTTTCACTGCTCTCATGAGGCAAGTGTCAGGGAGCTGTCACAGCAAGGTCTGGACGGGAGGTTGCCGTCTGTCCTCTGGCATCTGCGGCTTGCTGTCTCAGCAGGCGCCCATTGGCCTGGAGCAGTGACTGATGCGGCGTGATCCGGCAGGTGCGCCTGGCAGGAGTGATTATGCTGCGCGGCACTGCCGGAATACGGCGAAATGGCAGTAACAAGGCGAATAGCCACTGGCGAGCCCGGAGGGGCTGTCTCTACAATACGAATTTGCTTTTAGTGACTTCATAAGGTTATGCGGTTTTTAAGATACATTTTATGGTTTATTGTGGAGTAGCTGAACAATGGTATCCAGTTAGAACTATTTATATTGTATAATATGCAACATGTTTGAGAAGATCTAATCTTGCTGAGGGTGAAAAATCTATGGTCTGTTATTCAACCCCTGGCTGCAAAGCTCCAAATCAGGAATGTCCATTTCAAGTTAATCAAGTAGGAATTTTGGGGTAGTGTTCTAACCGTGCTAACGCCACTGCTACACGAATCTCCTGTACTTCGCCAACAGCCCCATCGTCACTCAGCATAGGCCCCACACCCCACACAACCTCAGTGCCAGCCTGTACATGCGACTGTTCTGTGATTATGTTTGTCTATGCAGAAATCATTCTGGGATTAGAGATAGGAGTTGGAGTTGCGGGCACGGAGGGTTTCTTATGCATTGTGGTATGCATTTATCGTGATTAGAACAACGACAGGGAACCTTGGATAGATAAACTAAACACAACTTCTTATGAGGTCTAGATGGAAAAGGGGTGCGCTAACATGCTTCTAGCACAGGGTGGTTGGGCTTTACCCCACCTACATGAGACTGACAGCAGTGTAAAAATTTCAGAGAACCGATTATTTTGAGGTAAGGGGGTATGTATATCACTTAATGTAAGACAAGAGCCCTAATATATCGAACACGATTGGACCTTCCCCATTCCTTCCTTGGCTATGTTATAGTATCGCTGACTTAAATTCATTATTTGGGAGGAAAATCTATCAGAGTGGCTTGATTGTGAGTATTGACTTCTTTCTGGATAGTGCTGTGTGCATGTGTCAGAGGCTATGGGAGCTTGCACATATTGACGTGATCTTTTTTCAAGCAAAATCTACTGTTTCAGTGGATGATGCTGAGAATCTCAATTGATAGGAACTGTATAGGCAGGTATGGCGCTAGCTGTACGGAACCAAAGGGTGAAATTAAGGATAACAGTTGTTAGTCTTCACTCCGATGAGCGCCAGAGAGAATTATTCACACATGAGGCGTTAAGTTTTGAAAAGAGAGGCTTATAATGTGTCAGTGTGACATAGCTACCTTATAGTAAGATGATGCCTTCCAGGCTAAGAGCCCGGTTTCACTCATTGCAACTTCAAAGGGATGATCTTTTTATTTCAGCAGTGGATTGACACTAAAAACCATGATCTAGTCTACTGTCCCATCAATTCAGTGATGCACTCATAACATTGCTTTTGTTAATGCTGAGAAAACATATATTCATTAGTACAGTCAGTAGCTGTTTCCAGGATGAATGAGAGACAGCCTAGCATCTAAATTGCATACGACGTCTTGATGTGGACAGACAAGCAGGAGGGAGGAAAGGTCTATCTTTGAGCTTTTCTTTGATGTATTCTTTAGTTTATAGTTTTTTTGTGCTGTTTATATTGTTACTATGGACTTCATGGACACCAAGATCCTGTGCATTAACAACTGAATTGTAGAATTAAGCGTATAATTCATGTATGATTCTTTCAATTCATCAGATTTTGATGGTATTGTTTTTTTTTTCCTGATACCCCTGTTAAAACTGTTCTGCTGCAAGCATGCTGTTTATTTGACCCAGGTTACCAGGGGATGAATTCTGAGGAACAAGAAGGCCTTCAAAGTTCTCCCTTTCTCAGGCTCAGTTTGGTCTGTACAGAGTACAAATGTAGACAGAAGGTGACATAGAATAGCAAGGGCTGGAGGATCGTAAACGAATATAATAATATTCTAATATAAAGGTGACACGCCTTCATTGAAATATTTCATAGATACCCTGCGACTCAACTCTGCAGGAGAACAGCACATTCTTCCTAAGAGATTGACAGACAATTTTTTTTCATGGGGATTTGGGTGGGTAGAGTTGGGGTTATAGGAAACTTCTGTACGGATTTCTTTCTTTCGGTTGTTCAGGACTCTTGAGCCAAGGTGGAAGGCACTGGAGTGTACTAGCTAGGGAGACCCAGAGTAAAGACAGATGAAAGAGATGAGGAAAGTAAGGCCAGAAATACAAAATGGGTGAGCATGCTTGCTTCTGGGATCAGAGGAGAAAATACGTTTTAGGGAGACAGAATCAACTGTAACATAATTTTCTAACTGATGGTCAGAGATATTATAAGCTTGTTACTGACGGGTACTGCGGAAAAGGGATTTGGGAGTTATCCGGATTTAAAACTAATATCAAGTCAACAGTGTGTAACAACGTTGGCAAAAAAGTGAACATTATTTCTGGGTATATTACTAGATGGCCCTACCTGGTCAGACACAAAGGTCATCTCCCAGTTATCCTTTTCTTTGAACAGTGCCAGTGCAGGTGCTACAGAGGGGTGACAGAGCAGCGTAATACCAAAGTGGATCGCAGTCTGTCCGCTGATTCCCTAGCTTCTGGAAAACAGAGGCTAGGGGATAACCATTCCTACTATCCTGGTATTAGCCATGATTGCAGGAGTTTTGGTATGCAGACACAGAAATCTGTCATTTCACCTGCTCAGACAAAGGCATTGTGGAGTATTGTGTTTCAGGCTTGGGTGCCACATTTTTGGAAAATATGGGGAATCAAATTGGAGAAGTCGAAAGAGAGCATAAAAATTGATTAAAGGTTCTGAGACACATGAATAAGGTTGAGTTTGTCTTAGGATAATGGAAAGTTCACGGATTCAGTGATTTTTTGGGACCTCTGTAACTTCTGGAAGAAGCTGGTGTATGCTGAGCTGGGGCTACCTAAGCACCTCAGGAAGCTCCTGGGCCAGCACACTGGCTCTGGCCTGGGACACGTCTTGGGCAGCATGCCCCCTTCCCAAACCAGGCACAGAGTTTGGTGTAGGAGGGGTTCAGAGCTGGGGCAGGGGTTGGGGTGGCAGGAGGGGGTGAGGGCTCTAGGTGGGCGCTTACTTGGGGCACCCTGGAATGTGGCTATATGTCTGGCTCCTAGGTGGAGGCGTGGTGAGCGGTCTGCGTGCTGCCTCTGGCCCAAAGGTGCTATCCCTGCAGCTCCCACTGGCTGTGATTCTTTTCCGAGCCATGGAGCTGTGGAGCAACTCTTGGTCAGGGGCGACGCAAAGCCCCCTGGTGCACTGTCACCTGGGAATGTTGCAACTTCCGGGACATGCAGAGCGGTAGGGAGCATGCCAGCTCTGCCATAATCTACCTCCCCACCACCGCAGTGGGGGTCCCAGCATGCGATCGCAACCATTGCACTAGCAGGGTCTGGGGCGCTGCCCCTGCCAGACAGTGCACCTGGGCAGCCCCCTAGAGCAACCTGTGGCATCCTTGGCCGTGCCTAGAGACAAAGATTTTAGTCAGGGTTATAGTAATAAGTCATGGCAGATCAGGGGCGTTAAATTTTTTGTTATGCCATATGACTGGTCTGGTGACTTTTACTAAAATACTGGTGACTAAAATCGTTAGCCTTAAACATGACCCATGAGTAAAGATGAAAAATTTGGATTCAGAGACTGAGGGGGAAGCAGGTGATACAGTTTTTCAAGTATGTAGAAGAGGGTTGTTACGCAGGAGAGGGTGAAAGTTGTTCTTGTTAACGCGCTGAGGACGAGGACAATGACGCAATGGCTTGAAATTGCAGCAAGGGAGGTTTAGATTGACAGTTAGGCAGACTTCTGTGCGGTAGTTTATAGGCCTAGGAACAGGTTAGACAAGCACCTGTCAGGACTGGTCTAGTTCAGGGTTCTCTACAGACTGGAGTCGGACTCTCTGGGGTATCATGCGATTCATTACTATGAGGGGTGTGCGAGCTGTTTTAGCCTCACACTCAAACCCACTTTGCCTCAGATTTTTTAATGGTGGTTTATAAATTAAAAACACTTTTAATATAATTTTAAGGGGGGAGGGTTGACTAGAGCTTGGCTATGTGAAGAGGGTCACAGTAGCAAAAGTATTGAGACGCACTGGGAGTTATTACATGTTTGCCTTTAGTGCAGGGGACTTAGTGTCTATTGAGGTCCTTCCAGTCCTACACTTC